>NC_091293.1:44332425-44369925 GCF_038502225.1 Cherax quadricarinatus
AGTGAATTATAAGAGACAGTGTTAATCTATAGTCCAGGGTGCCCCGTGGCCTGGTAGGGAACCCTCTTGCCTCACACATTCAGTGCCCATGGTTCGATTCCCGGCCGGGTGGAAACATTAGGTATGTTTCCTTGTACCTGCTGTCCCCGTTCACTTAGCAAGTAGGTATCTGGGTGTTAGTGATGTGAGTCGCATCCTGGGGGGACAAGACTGAAGGATCCCAGTGGGAATATAACAGATAAGCCTCCATGACGCCCTGACTTCCTTGGGTTATCATTGATGGCTAACCTTACGGGGTTAACAATCCGAACAAAATCTTATCTATCTTATCTTATCTTAACCCAAGTTGTCCAACCCTCATTAACCTGCGCGTCCCAACTTAATTTACCTTAACCCACACACACACTATCTCTTAACATTGTTGATAGCAGAAATAAAAGGAATTGAAGTGACATAAGAAATATAATTAATTCACATTTTACTGTAGAGTTGCAAGAACCGAACAAGGTACTCATGTAATGAAACAATATATATATATACATATATATATATATATATATATATATATATATATATATATATATATATATATATATATATATATATATATATATATATATATATATATATATATATATATATATATATATATATATATATATTTGTAAAAAATAAATTCTCCATTTTCCAGAAGTTAAGGAAACATGTAAATTACTTTGTCTTAGCAGGAAAAAATAAACAGTTCAGTGAGACTTCTGGTTTTGCAGTTAACTCATGAGCAGTGTGATGCAGCGAGGCATCTGTTAGAGCCACCACAAGCTTATTTGCTGTACATATGAGCTTGGCTGTTGATTATTTATTGTCCTTGATCCATAACATGTCCCATAATTTATCCATATGTATTTGATAAGAATAATAAAACATTTGATTACCAAAGAATTGTGTAAAATACTATTGCATCCCGGCGAGCGTTCACTCAGACCCGGCTGGTGCAACATATATTAATGATAATATTAACTTTCTAGTCTAACCAAAGTTTCAGTGTTTGTGATAATATTTACGTTACGACTGTCTGTTGTCCTGCTGAGATTAACAACACTTGATCCCACATTAAAACACAGATTTTTCTTTTAAGGTATTTCGAAATCTCTAATAATATTTTGTTTCGATTCCCGATAAAGGTAAGTCAGCTTTAAGTAGTATTTTTACTGCTACGAAGAAATTAATAAGTTGCTTAGGATCAGTGAATTCTTGTAGGAAAGTCATGCGTGAACCATACCCCCGGCCGGGATTGAACCCGCGGTCATAGAGTCTCAAAACTCCAGCCCGTCGCGCTAGCCACTAGACCAGCTAGCCACAATAAGATTCATCCAACTAGGTATATTTCTACACCATAGGAAGGTTAGCACAGGCACCTCTGTGACCACAAATGCAAGTTTATTTGCATGGTTTATTTGTATGGTTTATTTGCAATCGTGTCATTACGATTTCTTAAGTCATGTTGACGGCAGTGAAGGGACTTGAGCTAGAGTTCGTCACGGCCACGCTAGCTGGAGATTCGTCTGTAAAAACTTGCATTTGTGGTCACAGAGGTGCCTGTGCTAACTTTCCTATGGTGTAGAAATATACCTAGTTGGATGAATCTTATTGTGGCTAGCTGGTCTAGTGGCTAACGCGACGGGCTGGAGTTTTGAGACTCTATGACCGCGGGTTCAATCCCGGCCGGGGGTATGGTTTATTTGCAATCGTGTCATTACGATTTCTTAAGTCAGTCATGCGTGACTTAGCAGATATCACTGGTCCTCTCAGCGACCATTTAAAGAACGTCAAGGACCGCTTGTTGCTTCGAAGGAAGCTCAAGAGAACTTTGATCAAGCTAATACATTTTTTTCTTAGTCTTCCAGTTCTTAAGCTGCGATATAAATAAAATAGTTTGTCTCTGAACAGTGTCAATACCTCGTTTTGAAGATATGAGATTGAAAAAATTAAGAAAAAGCTATGTATGTCATGTATCCATAAAATATATGTAGATACTAGTCTATTTTATCATTTACTAAAATAAAATATGCACAAATCTATTATAAAAAGTTAGAATTTATCAAAACTTGTGCACACAAACAATTACAGATCGTACATGTACACTTCACAGTCAAGACAAATATAAACATACTTAAAGATGCAATATTAAATCATAATAAATGCGAATTTTTTTTTCACATCTATTCATTTTTTATGTCTAGTGTTAGTACTACGTATAACATTTACAATGTTTTGTATCATATAAGACAATATTGATGCAGGTGCTGACAGACAGTTCATCATTTAAACAGATCACAAATTTTCTGTACCGATAAATACGGTAGAGTATTGTGAATGTACCATTTTGTCTTCCTTGTGATTTTCTTAATAACATTTTCGTTTTTCTTTTCTCTAGCTTACTTCATTGTAAGAATACATTATATAATACATATAACATACAAAGTATGTGGTAACGACTATTGACTTTATCGGTAAGGCTTCTGGTCAACAGTAGTCTATTACTAAAATTTTTGGAGTCAAAAGTTATCCTCAGATTTTCGACTGCGCCCCTAAACCCCTGTGTGTATGTATGAATGTATGTATATATATATATATATATATATATATATATATATATATATATATATATATATATATATATATATATATATATATATATATATATATATATATATATATATATATATATATATATATATATATATATATATATATATATATATATATATATATATATATATATATATATATATATATATATATATATATATATATATATATATATATATATATATATATATATATATATATATTATTATTATTATTATTATCACACTGGCCGATTCCCACCAAGGCAGGGTGGCCCGAAAAAGAAAAACTTTCACCATCATTCACTCCATCACTGTCTTGCCAGAAGGGTGCTTTACACTACAGTTTTTAAACTGCAACATTATCACCCCTCCTTCAGAGTGCAGGCACTGTACTTCCCATCTCCAGGACTCAAGTCCAGCCTGCCGGTTTCCCTGAATCCCTTCATAAATGTTACTTTGCTCACACTCCAACAGCACGTCAAGTATTAAAAACCATTTGTCTCCATTCACTACTATCGAACAAGCTCACGCATGCCCGCTGGAAATCCAAGCCCCTCGCACACAAAACCTCCTTTACTCACTCCCTCCAACCTTTCCTAGGCCGACCCCTACCCCGCCTTCCTTCCGCTACAAACTGATACACTTTTGAAGTCATTCTGTTTTGCTCCATTCTCTCTACATGTCCGAACCACCTCAACAACCCTTCCTCAACCTTCTGGACAACTGTTTTGGCAATCCCGCATCTCTTCCTAACTTCCAAACTACGAATTCTCTGCATTATATTCTCACCACACATTGCCCTCAGACATGACATCTCCACTGCCTCCAGCCTTCTCCTCGCTGCAACATTCATCATCCATGCTTCACACCCATATAAGAGTGTTGGTAAAACTATACTCTCATACATTCCCCTCCTTGCCTCCAAAGACAAAGTTCTTTGTCTCCACAGACTCCTAAGTGCACGGCTCACCCTTTTCCCCTTATCAATTCTATGATTCGCCTCATCTTTCATAGACCCATCCACTGACACGTCCACTCCCAAATATCTGAATACATTCACCTCCTCCATACTCTCTCCCTCCAGTCTGATATCCAATCTTTCATCACCTAATCTTTTTGTTATCCTCATAACCTTACTCTTTCCTGTATTCACTTTTAATTTTCTTCTTTTACATACCCTACCAAATTCATCCACCAACCTCTGCAACTTCTCTTCAGAATCTCCCAAGAGCACAGTGTCATCAGCAAAAAACAACTGTGACAATTCCCACTTTATGTGTGATTCTTTATCTTTTAACTCCACGCTTCTTGCCAAGACCTTCGCATTTACTTCTCTTACAACCCCATCTATAAATATATTTAAAAACCACGGTGCAATCACACATCCTTGTCTAAGGCCTACTTTCACTGGGAAATAATCCCCCTCTTTCCTACATACTCTAACTTGAGCCTCACTATCCTCGTAAAAACTCTTCACTGTTTTCAGTAACCTACCTCCTATGCCATGCACCTGCAACATCTGCCACATTGCCCCCCTATCCACCCTGTCATACGCCTTTTCCAAATCCATAAATGCCACAAAAACCTCTTTAGCCTTATCTAAATACTGTTCACTTATATGTTTCACTGTAAACACCTGGTCCACACACCACCTACCTTTCCTAAAGCCTCCTTGTTCATCTGCTATCCTATTCTCCGTCTTACTCTTAATTCTTTCAATAATAACTCTACCATACACTTTACCAGGTATACTCAACAGACTTATCCCCCTATAATTTTTGCACTCTCTTTTGTCCCCTTTGCCTTTATACAAAGGAACTATGCATGCTCTCTGCCACTCCCTAGGTACCATACCCTCATCCATACATTTATTAAATAATAGCACCAACCACTCCAAAACTATATCCCCACCTGCTTTTAACATGTCTATCTTTATCCCATCAATCCCAGCTGCCTTACCCCCTTTCATTTTACCTACTGCCTCACGAACTTCCCCACACTCACAACTGGCTCTTCCTCACTCCTACAAGATGTTATTCCTCCTTGCCCTATACACGAAATCACAGCTTCCCTATCTTCATCAACATTTAACAATTCCTCAAAATATTCCCTCCATCTTCCCAATACCTCTAATTCTTCATTTAATAACTCTCCTCTCCTATTTTTAACTGACAAATCCATTTGTTCTCTAGGTTTCCTTAACTTGTTAATCTCACTCCAAAACTTTTTCTTATTTTCAACAAAATTTGTTCATAACATCTCACCCATTCTCTCATTTGCTCTCTTTTTACATTGCTTCACCACTCTCTTAACCTCTCTCTTTTTCTCCATATACTCTTACCTCCTTGCCTCACTTCTACTTTGTAAAAACTTCTCATATGCTAACTTTTTCTCCCTTACTACTCTCTTTACATCATCATTCCACCAATCGCTCCTCTTCCCTCCCGCACCCACTTTCCTGTAACCACAAACTTCTGCTGAACACTCTAACACTACATTTTTAAACCTACCCCATACCTCTTCGGCCCCATTGCCTATGTTCTCATTAGCCCATCTATCCTCCAATAGCTGTTTATATCTTACCCTAACTGCCTCCTCTTTTAGTTTATAAACCTTCACCTCTCTCTTCCCTGATGCTTCTATTCTCCTTGTATCCCATCTACCTTTTACTCTCATTGTAGCTACAACTAAAAAGTGATCTGATATATCTGTGGCCCCTCTATAAACATGTACATCCTGAAGTCTACTCAACAGTCTTTTATCTACCAATACATAATCCAACAAACTACTGCCATTTCGCCCTACTTCATATCTTGTATACTTATTTATCCTCTTTTTCTTAAAATATGTATTACTTATAACTAAACCCCTTTCTATACAAAGTTCAATCAAAGGGGTTCCATTATCATTTATACCTGGCACCCCAAACTTACCTACCACACCCTCTCTAAAAGTTTCTCCTACTTTAGCATTCAGATCCCCTACCACAATTACTCTCTCACTTGGTTCAAAGGTTCCAATACATTCACTTAACATCTCCCAAAATCTCTCTCTCTCCTCTACATTCCTCTCTTTTCCAGGTGCATACACGCTTATTATGACCCACTTTTCGCATCCAACCTTTACTTTAATCCACATAATCCTTGAATTTACACATTCATATTCTCTTTTCTCCTTCCATAACTGATCCTTCAACATTATCGCTACATCTCAGATACTCCAGATTTAATCCCATTTATTTCCCCCAACCGAAACTCCCCTACTCCCTTCAGCTTTGTTTCGCTTAGGGCCAGGACATCCAACTTCTTTTCATTCATAACATCAGCAATCATCTGTTTCTTGTCATCCGCACTACATCCACGCACATTCAAGCATCCCAGTTTTATAAAGTTTTTCTTTTACTCTTTTTTTTAGTAAATGTCTACAGGAGAAGGGGTTACTAGCCCATTGCTCCCGGCATTTTAGTCGCCTCATACGACACGCATGGCTTACGGAGGAAAGATTCTTTTCCACTTCCCCATGGACAATAGGAGAAACAAAGAAGAACAAGAGCTATTTAGAAAAAGGAGAAAAACCTAGATGTATGTATATACTATATATGCATGTGCGTGTCTGCGAAATGTGACCAAATATATATATATATACATATATATATATATATATATATATATATATATATATATATATATATATATATATATATATATATATATATATATATATATATATATATATATATATATATATATATATATATATATATATATATATATATATATATATATATATATATATATCTGGCTGTATACACCAGCAGTTGATGTAGACGTAACTTAATATAAACATTGCCAGATGGACTATTATCATAAATTACGTCATTATGTGTCTTATTGCGATAAAATCAGTGCATTCAAATGTTCAAGAAATATCAAAGTATTTTACCCACAGTGCTATATTACCAACCAATCTGAAAAAAATACGCTGACTTTGCCTATGCCTGGGTATGGGGTGATTACTGCCCACAGGATGGGTATGGGGTGATTACTGCCCACAGGATGGGTATGGGGCGATTACTGCCCACAGGATGGGTATGGGGTACATAATAAAGATAATAAACTATTGCAGTTTTCCTGGTATTCTCTACAGAAGTGACTCTAATACTAGTTGATGTATCATCCGCAAGAAGGATAACACAAGGTACTATGTACTTTGTACTTATATCTCTATGTTATAAAAATGTTTATTACTACTCTTTGCGTTTTTTTTTTTTTGGCTAGAAAATTGTGAAACATTTTGTCTACTTTTCTTGTTTTACTTATTCATTATATTATATATGCTTGACTCTATGACCATATGACATATGCTTTAGCAAAGTCTGTGTAGACCGTGTCTGCAGTTTATCATTCTTCCAAAGAATCTGTAGTTTTGTCATAATGATCCAGTAGTTGTAAGAAGAACGATTTTTCTGCTCTAAACCCATGATAATTTGGGCGGTGCTGATCACGTTTACCATAAAATGTTTAACGTGGGGTTCTACCTTCACATAGCGCTTAGTTTTGATAATAATAATAATAATAATAATAATAATAATAATAATAATAATAATAATAATAATAATAATAATAAAAATAATAATAATAATAATAATAATAATAATAATAATAATAATAATAATAATAATGTCACCTTCTCAAAGATTTTTATGATGTGTGATGTTAGTGCCGCTGTCCTGTAGTTCTTGTCAGGTCTCACCTGCCTCCGGTGTGTTTAAAAACCTCTGGAATTTTGCTATGATTCAAGCTCTTCCAAAAATGTCGAAGTCATAATAGTAGTAATTTACATTTCCTTATGAATAGAGAGTTCCACGAGTCTGATTCCGGAGCTGCATGTGAGGTTATGCTTTCTACTTCCTCTCTCGAGTTCTAGAGGACTTGTGCTTGTCAAATATGATTTATAGAGTGGTGACAAGTAATGAAAAAACGTTCTGGATCCTCCATTCTCCTGTTGTTTGGTGGATTGCTGAACATTGATGCTTAACGATCTTTCAAGATTTCACTCATTACAAAATTATGCAACATAATCCTCAGAATGATGTTACTTTCAACGGTATGTTAACCTTGCATTAGTTTACTATATTCTTTATAAGTATTAGTTCTTTAGCCTAATGGATACAACTAAACATGTATACTTGTCTGTGCTTTTGTGAGATGAAGAACCTCACAGACTTTCCACATTTCAGAAATATCAGATCCATAACTAAAAGTGCCAGTAACACCAAGAAATGCCATCCCTCGTCGTCGGTGTATGTATCTCCTCTTAGCAGTGAGGCAATTCTTGTGGTGGTTATTAATTTGGAATTTGCGCATCTATAGAAATATTTAGAGATTTTTTCTGTTTTGAACGGCAGTTCGTTCCTTATGTTCTACTTCCGACTAGTATGAATATTTTTTTATTTCTCTTTTATATCAATATTCTCTCATTGTAAGTTATCTTTCATTAGTTGTAACATCTTATCATTTTTTTTAGCAGAGGAACTTATTTCATACAGACCGTGTACGCTACTGTATTCAGCTTTTCCATCTACTGGAGTGGGTTTATTTTCTGTACCACTGTTTCCCAGGGAAGGTCGGCTGTTTCCTGGGATCTTTACTTATGTTTCTGTGTTTAAACTTCAATTAGATTATGGTCTGAGGGATCGTTATGTCGCTGATCAGTTCCTCATTGATCGTGAAGATCAGGTCAAAAAATATTTAGCTATGTTAGGATCTTTTAGTTTAGGACAAATTTTTCCGAGGCTCAGTAACTCCCTGTTGTGTGTGGATTAGATTTTGCCACCGAAGTGGCTAGTTTATTGTGCACCCCATATTCATCCTGTGGAGGGTGGCACAAGAGCATATGGATACACAAAAGGCCTAGGAACTAGGCCCCAAAAGGGTTAACAGGTGTACATATGGATTTATATCTGCATATCTACAGTTCACTTATCTGTTACAAGCAAATTTAGGAAATTTGCTTAGTATCTTATTTTCATTAATAAGATACCTTGACATGCCACATAGGTTATTATACAGTCTATCTCTGTATTCCTCAATAAATGGACAATTAAGCACATAGTGTTCAAGACAGTGACCATATGGCTGATCACATAATTTGAATTTAGTTTGATCATCATCTGTGTGTCTCCCAAACTGCCAGAAGTACTTGTAACCAAGCCTAAGCCTGGGCACTACAACATCAGTCAGTCTGTTCACATTGCAAGTTCCTCCATAAACATACTTATCTACGTTCATGTTATCATAGTGCGTTATAGATCTACTCAGGCTTCTAACTGCATTCCTATAACAATCATTTTCATTATTTACTTCTCTCCTAATATTATTCCTAATGCTAGACACAGATATACCAAAGTTATATTCTACATTCTCCTTCTGGGTACTCTTCTTGGCTAACATATCAACTTTATCATGAAGGAGTAATATACTGTGTGGTGGGGTCAACAGCAATTGTACATTAATTCCTTTGTCCCGGATTTTTGAGCATCTATACCTGGCTTCTCCAATGAGCATGTTATTGGAGTCATTATATGAGTCAAGAGCCTTCAGTGATGACATAGAATCAGTAATGATGATAGAGTCAAGTTCAGTGTCATAAGTTAGCTTTAGTGCCATTAACATTGCAAACAATTCAGATTGCAGTATAGACGCCCAGTTGTTAATTCTTATTCCTAGTTCAACAAATTTATTATCGTTCTTAACTAGGGAGGTGGCAACAAGAGCAGATGCAGCCCTGCCAGAAGACTCCTGTTTAGATCCATCAGTGTATATAACTTGTGATAACTTATTACTACTAGCTAGTCGAGAAATTTCTTCTCGAGCAGTTGCTTTAACAAGTGATTTAAGGAAGGGATTACTAGCAATGAGCTTCTTGGGAGGGACTTGCAGGTATGTTATATTAAATGAACACATCTTCCATGGAGGGGTGAAATGCTCTTGTTGCCTACAGTGATAAAGTTCATGCAGGTTATAAAACTTAACGTAATTGCACGTTTTCACAATCCATTTAGATCTGTGTGTATTTACTTCTAGACATTTAGTAAGATCCATTGTGACAGTGTCTGGTTCATTTCTTAACATTCTAATACTGAGTACAGTGTTAATCTCAACAATCCTATTACTAATACTAGAAATGCAAAGCTCCTTTCTCATATTAAGAACCTTTGTAGATTTAGGACAACCAAGAATAATTCTGAGAGCTTCATTTTGCATTAACTCCAAGGGTCGGAGAGCACTTTCTCGAGCTAATATCAACATGGGAGCAGCATAATCATTTAAGGACCTAACATAGGTTATGTACATCATTCTCACGATTCTCACATTAGCATTATAGTTGGGGTTGTAGTCAGCAACAGTTTTGAGAGCATTTAGCTTATCTTTGCATTTCTTATTTAGCTGTGGTATAGTGGATTTGTTAAAGGGCACATCTACACCAAGATATCTGTAAGTTTTAACGTACCTAATGTTTTCACCCTGCAGATACATGGGTGGGGGATGTCGTTTGCTTGTTAATATCTTTGTTTTAGAGGGCTAGCCTGCTTCCAGGTATTATATCCTGTCGACCATCTTCCAAACACGTGACAGATTGAAATCTCTGAGGATAATATTTGGTGTAGAGTTTTCAGGATACTCAAATCAGTTGTGTATCTTCCTTAACTGTTCCCTGAATTCTTCAGTTCTTGCTGACGGTGGTTTATACGAAGGAATAATTACCAAACTCCTTTTCTCTACTTTTACTCCCAGAACTTCTGCACCTTCATTCGACGAGTTTCATAAGTGTCTACAACAACTGCATCAATATCTCACCGTCCAGAACATCTCTTATGTGTATTTTTTTAAACGCTTCTTACGGCTGCTTCTGTGAGGTGTCCATTGAAATAGTTAACTTTGTTATTTGTTGCCGATTTCAGCTCTTGTATGTTTACCAAAAAAATAAGGTGTCCTTTGGGATGTTTGGAATGAATGGATTATAAACTATGATTCCTTAATGTCATTTGACACATACCTTTGCAAAAATCCATGTATGCAACATTTTTAATTGCATATTATTCCATTGTCTGAAGGAATGATCTCCCTACTAGAGAGCCAGGATGGTCGGGTCTGTGGTGCTTGCAACTTTCTCATAAAACTGGTAATTTGCCTTTTATCATTAGTCTCTTAAGGACTTTATTTGATGTGTGAAGTTAGATGAATTAAAGAAGAGGGTTTTACTCTTGCTTTACTGCCTTTGTTAACTAGACGTGTGCCTCTGGAATATCACCGAAAATAAGATGGATGCCTTGTGGGCAACAGGTGGGCACGATAGGGAACAGGACGTCACAGTCATGTAAATGAGCTGATCAACAGAAAGATAAAAATAAAAGTTGAAAGCAAATCAAATGGCAAGAGAAAACGGGAAGGCCACGACAACGAGAGAAAGAACCATGTGAAGGAAGGTGGTGAGCGCCGGGAAGAGAGTAAGAGAGGGGGAGAGAGAGAGAGGGTGTGTTTGTGAGAGTGGGTGTGGCTCTCAGCGTGGAGCACGTGGAGAGGGCGGGGCAGGTGTCGTCACACCCCCCACCTCTCCCTCTGCGCCAACAGGTGTGAGGGCGGGGCCGGCCACGCCCAGCCTTCCACTCAGCTTCAGGTAGAGGAGGGGCAGGTGCAACACACCCACCAATGCTCTCCTTCAGCAACAGGTGAGAAGGAGAGGGCGTGAGAGAGGTGCTGGGGGGAGAAGAGGTGAGGCCATGCAGCGATCAGCTGAGCGGTGAGGGCGTGGCTAGAGGTGTGGTCCACGTGGAGGTTAAAGAGGATAGCGCGCTACACTGCCTCATGCAACCAGGTGACTGCTGCAACACGTGGCCTCAGGTGCTCTGATCACCCGCTGGTGTTTCCAGGTTCTGGAAAAATGTCTCTTGGAGAAGATCTAAGACATTTCTTGACTAAAAAAAAGAGAGTCATTTACATTGACATTTAAAGGTGACAAAAGAATTTTTTTTGGTCTGCTCACTGCTGAAGCAATAGTTGGCGTGCCGGGGGTGGGTATCAGTAATAAAGTAACCACTGGCGTGCCGGGGATGGGTATCAGTAATAAAGTAACCACTGGCGTGCCGGGGATGGGTATCAGTAATAAAGTAACCACTGGCGTGCCGGGGATGGGTATCAGTAATAAAGTAACCACTGGCGTGCCGGGGATGGGTATCAGTAATAAAGTAACCACTGGCGTGCCGGGGATGGGTATCAGTAATAAAGTAACCACTGGCGTGCCGGGGATGGGTATCAGTAATAAAGTAACCACTGGCGTGCCGGGGATGGGTATCAGTAATAAAGTAACCACTGGCGTGCCGGGGATGGGTATCAGTAATAAAGTAACCACTGGCGTGCCAGTGATGGGTTTTTACTCCATTAAGAAAATAACGCAAAACAATTTGTTTTGCTTCAAAAGACACACGTATAAGCACTAATTATATAGAACACTTTTTGACGTTCAGTTGTCCAGGATGAGACTTGTAAATGATCTTGACAGGGAGTAATAATGATCATGACAGGGAGTAATAATGATCATGACAGGGAGTAATAATGATCATGACAGGGAGTAATAATGATCATGACAGGGAGTAATAATGATCATGACAGGGAGTAATAATGATCATGACAGGGAGTAATAATGATCATGACAGGGAGTAATAATGATCATGACAGGGAGTAATAATGATCATGACAGGGAGTAATAATCATGACAGGGAGTAATAATTATCATGACATGATCATGACAGGGAGTAATAATGATCATGACAGGGAGTAATAATGATCATGACAGGGAGTAATAATGATCATGACAGGGAGTAATAATGATCGTGACAGGGAGTAATAAAAATCATGACAGGGAGTAATAATGATCATGACAAGGAGTAATAATGATCATGACAAGGAGTAATAATGATCATGACAGGGAGTAAAAATGATCATGACAGATAGGAATAATGATCTTGACAGGGAGTAATAGATGACCTTGAGGAGGAAGTAAAAATGACCTTGACAAGGGGTAATAATGACCTTGACAAGAGTATATGAAATGTCCTTGACAGAAATATATATGACCTTGACAAGAGTATATATAATGACCTTGACAGGAAGTAACAATGACCATGTCTTGTTGTGACGGGGTGACTGACCTATACTGTCGTGCTGTGACGGGGTGACTGACCTATGCTGCCATGCTGTGAAGGGGTGACTGACCTATACTGTCGTGCTGTGACGGGGTGATTGACTTATACTGTCGTGCTGTGAGGGGTGACTGACCTATGCTGTCATGCTGTGACGGGGTGACTGACCTATACTGTCGTGCTGTGAGGGGTGACTGACCTATGCTGTCATGCTGTGAAGGGGTGACTGACCTATACTGTCGTGCTGTGAGGGGTGACTGACCTATGCTGTCATGCTGTGACGGGGTGATTGACCTATACTGTCGTGCTGTGAAGGGGTGACTGACCTATACTGTCGTGCTGTGAAGGGGTGACTGACCTATGCTGCCATGCTGTGACGGGGTGACTGACCTATACTGTCGTGCTGTGACGGGGTGACTGACCTATGCTGCCATGCTGTGACGGGGTGGCTGACCTATACTGTCGTGCTGTGAAGGGGTGACTGACCTATGCTGTCGTGCTGTGAAGGGGTGACTGACCTATACTGTCGTGCTGTGAACGGGTGACTGACCTATATTGTCGTGCTGTGAAGGAGTGACTGACCTATGCTGCCATGCTGTGACGGGGTGACTGACCTATACTGTCGTGCTGTGAAGGGGTGACTGAGCTATGCTGCCATGCTGTGACGGTGTGACTGACCTATGCTGTCATGCTGTGAAGGGGTGACTGACCTATACTGTCGTGCTGTGACGGGGTGACTGACCTATACTGTCGTGCTGTGAAGGGGTGACTGACCTATACTGTCGTGCTGTTAAGGGGTGCCTGACCTATGCTGTCATGCTGTGACGGGATGACTGACCTATACTGTCGTGCTGTGAAGGAGTGACTTACCTATGCTGCCATGCTGTGACGGGGTGACTGACCTATGCTGTCATGCTGTGAAGGGGTGACTGACCTATACTGTCGTGCTGTGAGGGGTGACTGACCTATGCTGTCATGCTGTGAAGGGGTGACTGACCTATGCTGCCATGCTGTGAAGGGGTGACTGACCTATACTGTCGTGCTGTGAGGGGTGACTGACCTATGCTGTCATGCTGTGACGGGGTGACTGACCTATACTGTCGTGCTGTGAGGGGTGACTGACCTATGCTGTCATACTGTGAAGGGGTGACTGACCTATACTGTCGTGCTGTGAGGGGTGACTGACCTATGCTGTCATGCTGTGACGGGGTGACTGACCTATACTGTCGTGCTGTGAAGGGGTGACTGACCTATACTGTCGTGCTGTGAAGGGGTGACTGACCTATGCTGCCATGCTGTGACGGGGTGACTGACCTATACTGTCGTGCTGTGACGGGGTGACTGACCTATGCTGCCATGCTGTGACGGGGTGACTGACCTATACTGTCGTGCTGTGACGGGGTGACTGACCTATACTGTCGTGCTGTGAAGGGGTGACTGACCTATACTGTCGTGCTGTGAAGGAGTGACTGACCTATGCTGCCATGCTGTGACGGGGTGACTGACCTATACTGTCGTGCTGTGAAGGGGTGACTGACCTATACTGTCGTGCTGTGAAGGGGTGACTGACCTATACTGTCGTGCTGTGAAGGGGTGACTAACCTATACTGTCGTGCTGTGAAGGAGTGACTGACCTATGCTGCCATGCTGTGACGGGGTGACTGACCTATACTGTCGTGCTGTGAAGGGGTGACTGAGCTATGCTGCCATGATGTGACGGTGTGACTGACCTATGCTGTCATGCTGTGAAGGGGTGACTGACCTATACTGTCGTGCTGTGACGGGGTGACTGACCTATACTGTCGTGCTGTTAAGGGGTGCCTGACCTATGCTGTCATGCTGTGACGGGATGACTGACCTATACTGTCGTGCTGTGAAGGAGTGACTGACCTATGCTGCCATGCTGTGACGGGGTGACTGACCTATGCTGTCATGCTGTGAAGGGGTGACTGACCTATACTGTCGTGCTGTGAGGGGTGACTGACCTATGCTGTCATGCTGTGACGGGATGACTGACCTATACTGTCGTGCTGTGAAGGAGTGACTGACCTATGCTGCCATGCTGTGACGGGGTGACTGACCTATACTGTCGTGCTGTGAAGGGGTGACTGAGCTATGCTGCCATGCTGTGACGGGGTGACTGACCTATGCTGTCATGCTGTGAGGGGGTGACTGACCTATACTGTCGTGCTGTGACGGGGTGACTGACCTATACTGTCGTGCTGTGAGGGGTGCCTGACCTATGCTGTCATGCTGTGACGGGATGACTGACCTATACTGTCGTGCTGTGAAGGAGTGACTGACCTATGCTGCCATGCTGTGACGGGGTGACTGACCTATACTGTCGTGCTGTGAAGGGGTGACTGAGCTATGCTGCCATGCTGTGACGGGGTGATTGACCTATGCTGTCATGCTGTGAAGGGGTGACTGACCTATACTGTCGTGCTGTGACGGGGTGACTGACCTATATTGTCGTGCTGTTAAGGGGTGCCTGACCTATGCTGTAATGCTGTGACGGGATGACTGACCTATACTGTCGTGCTGTGAATGAGTGACTGACCTATGCTGCCATGCTGTGACGGGGTGACTGACCTATGCTGTCATGCTGTGAGGGGGTGACTGACTTATACTGTCGTGCTGAGGGGTGACTAACCGATGCTGTCATGCTGTGAAGGGGTGACTGACCTATACTGTCGTGCTGTGAGGGGTGACTGACCTATGCTGTCATACTGTGACGGGGTGACAGACCTATACTGTCGTGCTGAGGGGTGACTGACCTATGCTGTCATGCTGTGAAGAGGGGACTCACCTATACTGTCGTGCTGTGAGAGGTGACTGACCTATGCTGTCATGCTGTGACGGGGTGACTGACTTATACTGTCGTGCTGTGAAGGGTGACTGACCTATGCTGCCATGCTGTGACGGGATGACTGGCCTATATTGTCGTGCTGTGAAGGGGTGACTGACCTATGCTGACATGCTCTGACGGGGTGACTGACCTATACTGTCGTGCTGTGAAGGGGTGACTGACCAATGCTGCCATTCTGTGACGGGGTGACTGACCTATACTCTCGTGCTGCGAGGGGTAACTGACCTATGCTGTCATGCTTTGAAGGTGTGACTGACCTATGCTGTCATGCTGTGAGGGGGTGACTGACTTATACTGTCGTGCTGAGGGGTGACTAACCGATGCTGTCATGCTGTGAAGGGGTGACTGACCTATACTGTCGTGCTGTGAGGGGTGACTGACCTATGCTGTCATACTGTGACGGGGTGACAGACCTATACTGTCGTGCTGAGGGGTGACTGACCTATGCTGTCATGCTGTGAAGAGGGGACTCACCTATACTGTCGTGCTGTGAGAGGTGACTGACCTATGCTGTCATGCTGTGACGGGGTGACTGACTTATACTGTCGTGCTGTGAAGGGTGACTGACTTATGCTGCCATGCTGTGACGGGTTGACTGGCCTATATTGTCGTGCTGTGAAGGGGTGACTGACCTATGCTGACATGCTCTGACGGGGTGACTGACCTATACTGTCGTGCTGTGAAGGGGTGACTGACCAATGCTGCCATTCTGTGACGGGGTGACTGACCTATACTCTCGTGCTGCGAGGGGTAACTGACCTATGCTGTCATGCTTTGAAGGTGTGACTGACCTATGCTGTCATGCTGTGACGGGGTGACTGACCTATACTGTCGTGCTGTGAGGGGTGACTGACCTATGCTGTCATGCTGTGAAGGGGTACTGACCTATACTGTCGTGCTGTAAGGGGTGACTGACCTATGCTGTCATGCTGTGAAGAGGCGACTGACCTATGCTGTGGTGCTGTGAGGGGTGACTGATTTATACTGTCGTGCTGTGAGGGATGACTGACCTATGCTGTCATGCTGTGAAGGGGTGACTCACCTATACTGTCGTGCTGTGAGGGGTGACTGACCTATGCTGTCATGCTGTGAAGGGGTGACTGACCTGCGCTGTCATGCTGTGAAGGGGTGACTGACCTATGCTGTCATGCTGTGACGGGGTGACTGACCTATACTGTCGTGCTGTGAGGGGTGACTGACCTATGTTGTCATGCTGTGACGGGGTGACTCACCTATACTGTCGTGCTGTGAGGGTGACTGACCTATGCTGTCATGCTGTGAAGGGGTGACTGACCTATACTGTCGTGCTGTAAGGGGTGACTGACCTATGCTGTCATGCTGTGAAGAGGCGACTGACCTATGCTGTGGTGCTGTGAGGGGTGACTGATTTATACTGTCGTGCTGTGAGGGATGACTGACCTATGCTGTCATGCTGTGAAGGGGTGACTCACCTATACTGTCGTGCTGTGAGGGGTGACTGACCTATGCTGTCATGCTGTGAAGGGGTGACTGACCTATGCTGTCATGCTGTGACGGGGTGACTGACCTATACTGTCGTGCTGTGAGGGGTGACTGACCTATGTTGTCATGCTGTGACGGGGTGACTCACCTATACTGTCGTGCTGTGAGGGTGACTGACCTATGCTGTCATGCTGTGAAGGGGTGACTCACCTATACTGTCGTGCTGTGAGGGGTGACTGACCTATGCTGTCATGCTGTGAAGGGGTGACTGACCTACGCTGTCATGCTGTGAAGGGTTGACTGACCTATGCTGTCATGCTGTGAAGGGGTGACTGACCTATTCTGTCATGCTGTGACGGGGTGACTGACCTATACTGTCGTGCTGTGACGGGGTGACTGACCTATGCTGTCATGCTGTGAAGGGGTGACTGACCTATGCTGTCGTGCTGTGAATCGGTGGCTGACCTATGCTGTCTTGCTGTGAGGGGTGATTGGCCTATACTGTCATGCTGTGTGGGGTGACTGACCTATGCTGTCGTGCTGTGAAGGGGTGACTGACCTATACTGTCGTGCTGTGAGGGGTAACTGATCTATACTGTCGTGCTGTGAGGGGTGACTGACCTATGCTGTCATGCTGTGAAAGTTTGACTGACCTATACTGTCGTGATGTGAGGGGTGACTGACCTATGCTGCCATGCTGTGACGGGATGACTGGCCTATATTGTCGTGCTGTGAAGGGGTGACTGACCTATGCTGACATGCTCTGACGGGGTGACTGACCTATACTGTCGTGCTGTGAAGGGGTGACTGACCAATGCTGCCATTCTGTGACGGGGTGACTGACCTATACTCTCGTGCTGCGAGGGGTAACTGACCTATGCTGTCATGCTTTGAAGGTGTGACTGACCTATGCTGTCATGCTGTGACGGGGTGACTGACCTATACTGTCGTGCTGTGAGGGGTGACTGACCTATGCTGTCATGCTGTGAAGGGGTGACTGACCTATACTGTCGTGCTGTAAGGGGTGACTGACCTATGCTGTCATGCTGTGAAGAGGCGACTGACCTATGCTGTGGTGCTGTGAGGGGTGACTGATTTATACTGTCGTGCTGTGAGGGATGACTGACCTATGCTGTCATGCTGTGAAGGGGTGACTCACCTATACTGTCGTGCTGTGAGGGGTGACTGACCTATGCTGTCATGCTGTGAAGGGGTGACTGACCTGCGCTGTCATGCTGTGAAGGGGTGACTGACCTATGCTGTCATGCTGTGACGGGGTGACTGACCTATACTGTCGTGCTGTGAGGGGTGACTGACCTATGTTGTCATGCTGTGACGGGGTGACTCACCTATACTGTCGTGCTGTGAGGGTGACTGACCTATGCTGTCATGCTGTGAAGGGGTGACTGACCTATACTGTCGTGCTGTAAGGGGTGACTGACCTATGCTGTCATGCTGTGAAGAGGCGACTGACCTATGCTGTGGTGCTGTGAGGGGTGACTGATTTATACTGTCGTGCTGTGAGGGATGACTGACCTATGCTGTCATGCTGTGAAGGGGTGACTCACCTATACTGTCGTGCTGTGAGGGGTGACTGACCTATGCTGTCATGCTGTGAAGGGGTGACTGACCTGCGCTGTCATGCTGTGAAGGGGTGACTGACCTATGCTGTCATGCTGTGACGGGGTGACTGACCTATACTGTCGTGCTGTGAGGGGTGACTGACCTATGTTGTCATGCTGTGACGGGGTGACTCACCTATACTGTCGTGCTGTGAGGGTGACTGACCTATGCTGTCATGCTGTGAAGGGGTGACTCACCTATACTGTCGTGCTGTGAGGGGTGACTGACCTATGCTGTCATGCTGTGAAGGGGTGACTGACCTACGCTGTCATGCTGTGAAGGGTTGACTGACCTATGCTGTCATGCTGTGAAGGGGTGACTGACCTATTCTGTCATGCTGTGACGGGGTGACTGACCTATACTGTCGTGCTGTGACGGGGTGACTGACCTATGCTGTCATGCTGTGAAGGGGTGACTGACCTATGCTGTCGTGCTGTGAATCGGTGGCTGACCTATGCTGTCTTGCTGTGAGGGGTGATTGGCCTATACTGTCATGCTGTGTGGGGTGACTGACCTATGCTGTCGTGCTGTGAAGGGGTGACTGACCTATACTGTCGTGCTGTGAGGGGTAACTGATCTATACTGTCGTGCTGTGAGGGGTGACTGACCTATGCTGTCATGCTGTGAAAGTTTGACTGACCTATACTGTCGTGATGTGAGGGGTGACTGACCTATGCTGTCGTGCTGTGAAGAGGTGATTGACCTATGCTGTCATGCTGTAAAGGAGTGACTGACCTATGCTGTTGTGGCACACAAAGAGTATGTTACAATTTATTCCATATATGTCACACTCCCATATAGGTTGCCTCCCAACTAGTGAACAGGGTGCTAAGGGTTTAAAAATCAGTACCTTGGCTCATTGACCACTCACAGGCAAGCCCGCCAAAGCTGAAGCAACGTGGTTCACTTGCGGTAAGCATTGGCAGACTTGCCTATCTGCTGGTTGAGTACAGTACACTCTCTCTGGCTTCTGCTTTGCGTTCTGTCACCGTCGTGCACACTTATTATTATTCTATCTGTACACAGTGTGCATATTTGTATATAGTAGGCGAAAGCAAAATATACATTATAGTCTACTGCTGAGTTTGTTTGCTCCAATTCCCATTACAAACAGGTCTCACAGGCCATTCTTTACCTGTGTTTGTAATAGCTGTCATGCTGTGAAAGGGTGACTGACCTATGCTGGCTAGGAGAGCCATAGTGAAGCGTTTGGTCATGTTGCAGCAGGGACAGTCAGGAGGCAGGTAATGGTCGATCCGTCGAAGCGGTGGCTTGACCCTCTCGTACTCCTCGTCGAAAGTGCCATCCCTGCCGGAGGAAGGAAGGGTGAGTACCAAGGGGAAAGCAAAGTGTGGGAAATCTTGTTTGATTCTCAGATAAATTGTTAAAATCCTTCACCCATTTGGGGGAGAGGGGGAGGGGGATTCGTGCAGCTACCAACTAAGGGGGGGGGGGACCACAGTTCTGTATACACTCTTAATTGTAAGACTTAACCTAGTAACAACTCCCTATGTTAGGTAAAGGGACACAAGTGCAACTAATGTGACATTTTATTGTGGCAACGTTTCGCTCTCCATGAGCTTTATCTAGCATTTTTATATTTATATGAGATAGATTTAAGTATGTATATTGTGATACTGGGGGAATGTTGAGGTGCTGTGCCTTTGCATAACAAATGGTGGACTGACTCACGCGACGTTCTGTCGTGTCTTGGGAAGGACTCAAAGTACTGCTGGCGCTCTGTTTCCACTGATACAATTTCACATGTACTGTCGATCTTGTGACTTAAAACTCCTGTATTTTTTGTGACCGCAGCTTATGTCTATATTTGTAAGCTTTGTCATTTTTAATCACATTATTGACATTGCCACTACTAGGACTAGTAGTCACCCTGATCTCGTTCGGATTCATCAGAAAACACTTCTTCACTCTCACGAACACTGCTTCACTCTCATGAACACTTAATTTCGTGTCACCACTGTGCCGTGTGGGAATTTACTGGATTTGTGACTTAGTCTCCGTCACGAATTTAGGTCCTTTTCAAAGGCCTTCAGTACCCGGCTGTGTATTGAACTGACTTTTAACACACAATGAAAGAGCGGGAAAGTAAGAATAAAGAATATGCAAAAGGATAATTTTGGTATAATTCATATTTCCACCACCAGAAAATATGTACAACCTTAATACACTACGTGAAAAGTTTAGGCACAAGTTAAACTTAATAGTGAATAGAATTCTGGAGTATGAGAAGACTCGCTGTTATAGCTACATCATACCTGTTAAGAAAGAGAGAACTGTTATAAAGTAAGACAGCCAGAGGCACAAGAGGGTTTGTCAGTCTGAGGTGTTCCTAAAAGGGAGGTAACCTCCTTCTAGTCGTCAACCCTCCTGAAGCGTGAGACTGTCAGAGAGCCTAATTACCCATGCCACGCCCGGATGGTTGACACATCCTGGAAGACAATGACCAACTGTGCTCCTAACTGGCCAAGGGGACATGGTGCATGTCAAATACTGACCAAAAGCTCCGTAACAGAGCTGAATCAGTACCTGCATCTGCTAAGAAGACTCAGTTTTGTACTGCATGCGTCCATCCTGTGCGGACCGTGTGCTTGCGTGAAGTACACTGCACTGGAATTCACTTAGGCACTGGACCCACTTTTTACACTGGTCTGAACTTGGTTGTAGAAAGAGGTTAGCTGCTGCATACTAGATAACGAGGGGATTCGGTATTTGTCCAGCTTTATCTGGGGCCTAGTTCCTAGGCCTTTTGTGTATCCACATGCTCTCGCGCTACCGTCCACAGGATGGATATGGGGTGCACAATAAACTAGCCACTTCGGTGGCAAAATCTAAAAAAAAAAAAAAAATCCAGCTTTATAGACTTACTAATTACACAGGTATGTTGACTCACCCTATTCTAGGAGTGAAAAATAGTATGGTGATACCGACAAGATATGGAAAAAGACATTTATAAACAGTTCAGAACATTTATTAGAGGAAACATTTCGCCACGAATGACTAAAGAAGCCACTCATACATATGTCTTTTTCTTTTTCTAGGAGCGAATGGACCGCTTCTCTGATTGTTCTTGTTGATGTTTACACTCTTTATACTGTAGACATAGTCTTCAGCCATTCGTATCTACACACATATACTGTGTAGACCAGAGGTCGTCTTCCAGTGAGCTGCACACCTTGGTACACATATGTGTCTTTAAATCACGTACTGTTTCATATATCTACTCTATTCTGTAACAATTTTTTTCTCATGCACTCTCAAAATACATTTGTTCAAAATATTGTTACTCATTAAAAATAGGTGTGTTTTAAACACTTCTGATTTACCTTCACCGGTGACCAGAAATCAAATTTTCGATTTACACCGTGAGATGACTTACCCCTCAACAAGTTCTGCCTTGGAGACAGAAGTAGTAAGTCACATTGTTTAACTTTATTAAATTTTGTGAATAATTTTCCTGAGTGAATTGTTTGCTACGTATCCCAGAAGGGGATCATTAATTAAGAGGTTGCCTGAATATTTCATACTCTGTTTTTTCTTCAAACTTTTCAGTTTTCTCTCACAGCTCGAGAATGCCTCGTCCAATCGACTTTTAAATTTCCAACTCTTGTATACAGTCAAAACAAAGTCATAGAACAAATGACATGTGAATGTTTCCAGTGACCAAAGATTCTGAGACCATTCGCAGCATCCTGGAATGGCTGGAATAATTTCCAGGATGGAGGTTTTATGTGCAAAATAATGTCGATTTTTTATCCCCGTTAAATCACGTTAAATAAATGTCATGTTGAAAATTGTATAAAATATCGAAAAGTTGATGATTAAGATACATGTGTAACAGTTAGATATCTTTGTTTTTGAAACGTTTCGCCTACACATTAGGCTTCTTCAGTCAAATACAATGGCAGCTGGTGTAGTGGTAAAATGAAGGTGATGTACTCAGTCCAACAATTATGGAGACAAAATATGTAAGGTGGTCAGTCCCTCAGCCTGGAGAAGACTTCAGCTCCATAACTATATCGTTCCAGACCAAGAACCTGACCACACGCCAGCCACACCACAACCACAAGCCAGCCACACCACAACTACACGCCAGCCACACCACAACCACACGCCAGCCACACCACAATCACAACACAGTCACACCACAACCATACGCCAGCCACACCACAACTACACGCCAGCCACACCACAACCACACGCCAGCCACACCACATTCACAACACAGCCACACCACAACCACACGCCATCCACACCACAATCCCATCACAGCCACACCACAACCACATGCCAGCCACACGGCAATCACAACGCATCGACACCACAACCACAAGTTTGCAAGTCACTTCACAATCACAACACAGCCTCACCACAACCACATGCCAGCCACACCACAACCACATGCTAGCCACTCATAATCACAACAGAGCCAACAAGACTAGAAAACACACTTGACCCTATCTTCACAAATAATGAGGACCTGATAAGAGACATAAGAATATCAAAAACAACTAATTCCGATCACAACCTAATCGAAGTCCAGACGTACATGTAAAGGGGTCCTGATCAGCAGAATGCATGTACCTGTGAAGGTGTCTTCGCAAAATACAACTTCAACAACAAGAACATCAACTGGGACCAGGTAAACCATGTCCTAAACGAAACATGTTGGGAAGATGTCTTAAATGACATGGATCCAAACCAGTGCCTTGAAAGGATCAAGTTCTTGGCAGCCGAAGCATGTTCTATACATATTTCCCTAAGAAAGAAGAAGAGCAGGAGTAAACTGGAGAGAGAAAGACGCTCCCTCTACAGAAGACGACGAAGAGTCACTGAGCTCCTCAGGAGTGCTAGAATATCTGATACACGAAAGGAGGCACTGACCAGGGAAGTGGAAACTATCGACCTTAAAAGGATCAAGTTCTTGGCAGCCGAAGCATGTTCTATACATATTTCCCTAAGAAAGAAGAAGAGCAGGAGTAAACTGGAGAGAGAAAGACGCTCCCTCTACAGAAGACGACGAAGAGTCACTGAGCTCCTAAGGAGTGCTAGAATATCTGATACACGAAAGGAGGCACTGACCAGGGAAGTGGAAACTATCGAACTTAAGTTAAATGACTCTTACAGGAACCAGGAGAGGCAGGAGGAGCTTAAAGCTATTAGTGAAATTGAAAGAAATTCAAAATATTTCTTTTCATGTGCCAAAAACGAAGCAAATACCATATCTAGTATCGGGCCCTTACTCAGACAGGATGGGACTTACACAGACGACAACAAGGAAATGAGTGAAATATTGAAATCCCAGTACGACTCTGTGTTTAGTGAACCACTAATCGGTCTGAGGATCGACGACCCAAATGATTTCTTCATGAATGAGCCTCAAAACTCCATAAATGTATGCCAGATTTCCGACATTACCCTAACTCCGACAGATTTCGAGAAAGCCATTGAAACATGCCTATTCACTCTGCCCCAGGCCCAGACTCGTGGAACTCTGTTTTCATTAAGAACTGCAAGAAACCCCTCTCGTGTGCTCTAAGTACATTATGGAGGAGGAGCTTGGACATGGGTGAAATTCCACAGTCACTTAAAACAACGGATATAGCCCCACTCCACAAAGGTGGCAGCAAAGCATTAGCTAAGAACTATAGACCAATAGCTCTGACGTCCCACATCATAAAAATCTTTGAAAGAGTGCTAAGAAGCAGGATTGCAAATCACCTGGATTCCCAAAATCTGCACAATCCAGGGCAACATGGGTTCAGGGCAGGTCGCTCCTGCCTCTCACAACTACTGGATTACTATGACATGGCCTTGGATGCACTGGAAGAAAATCAGAATGCAGATGTAATATACACAGACTTTGCAAAAGCATTTGACAAATGCGATCATGGTGTAATAGCCCATAAAATACGTGCTAAAGGAATAACTGGGAAAGTGGGGAGATGGATCTTCAACTTCCTAACAAATCGAACACAAAGAGTAGTGGTCAACAGAGTTAAATCAGAGGCTGCCATAGTGAAGAGCTCTGTTCCACAACGCACAGTACTCGCACCCATCTTATTCCTTATCCTCATATCAGATATAGACAGAGATATATACAACAGCACCTTATCATCCTTTGCGGATGATACTAGGATCTGCATGAGGCTGTCATCTGCTGAGGACGCGATTAACCTCCAAGAAGATATAAACAAAGTTTTCCAGTGGGCAACGGTAAACAATATGATGTTCATTGAGGACAAATTCCAACTACTCCGTTATGGAAAACTGGAGGAGATAATAACTAGAACAGAGTATACTACTGACTCCGGCCATACAATAGAGAGGAAAAATAATGTAAGGGACCTGGGAGTAGTAATGTCTGAGGATCTCACTTTCAAGGATCACAACAGTGCCACGATCGCACGTGCAAAGAAAATGATAGGATGGATAATGAGAACTTTCAAAACGAGAGATGCCAAGCCAATGATGATCCTTTTCAAATCACTTGTTCTCTCTAGGCTGGAATACTGCTGTACATTAACATCTCCTTTCAAAGCAGGTGAAATCGCAGATCTAGAGAGTGTACAGAGATCCTTTACTGCACGTATAAGTTCTGTCAAGTACCTTAACTACTGAGAACGCTTGGAAGCACTTGACTTGTACTCGTTGGAACGCAGGAGGGAGAGATATATCATAATCTACACTTGGAAAGTCTTGGAAGGAATGGTCCCAAATCTGCACACAGAAATCACTCCCTACGAAAGTAAAAGACTGGGCAGGCGATGCAAAATGCCCCCAATAAAAAGTAGGGGCGCCATTGGTACACTAAGGGAAAACACCATAAGTGTCCGGGGCCCAAAACTGTTCAACAGCCTCCCATCAAGCATTAGGGGAATTGCCAATAAACCCCTGGCTGCCTTCAAGAGAGAGCTGGACAGATACCTAAAGTCAGTGCGGGATCAGCCGGGCTGTGGCTCGTACGTTGGACTGCGTGCGGCCAGCAGTAACAGCCTAGTTTATCAGGCCCTGATCCATCGGGAGGCCTGGTCATGGGCAGGGCCGCGGGGGCGTTGATCCCCGGAATAACCTCCAGGTAACCTCCAGGTAACTCCACAACCACACGCCAGCCACACCACATTCACAACACAGCCACACCACAACCACACGCCAGCCACACCACAATCACATCACAGTCACACCACAACCACATGGAAGCCACTCATAATCACAACACAGCCACACCACAACCACATGCAAGTCACATCACAATCACAACACAGCCACACCACAACCACATGCCAGCCACACCACAATCACAACACAGCCACACCACAATCATGCACCAGCCACACCATAACCACATGCAATCAAGTCTCCGTCCCTGACTTTCGCTTGGCTGATTTCATAGGACTGAAAAATTACTTAGGTGGGCTGAACTGGAATGACCTGACTAAGGGTCAGGTAGGTGGTGATGGTTGCCGATATGATGCTTTCCAGGGCATAGTTCTAGCTGCTCAGTCAAATTATGTTCCAAATAGGGAAATCAGATCAAACAAAAATGATCCTAAATGGATGAACAATAGATTAAAATATCTGATTGGTCAAAAGAGAGGCATATATAGGCAAATCAAAAGAGGAGAGGGGCAATTGAGAAATCGATATATTCAGTTAAAGAGAGAAATAAAAAAGGGAATTAGAAAAGCAAAAAGAGATTATGAGGTTAAAGTTGCAAGAGAATCGAAGACTAACCCAAAAGGATTCTTTCAGGTATACAGAAGTAAGATCAGGGACAAGATAGGCCCACTCAAAAGTTCCTCGGGTCAGCTCACTGACAGTGATAAGGAAATGTGTAGAATTTTTAACACATACTTCCTCTCAGTTTTTACACAGGAGGATACCAGCGATATTCCAGTAATGATAAATTATGTAGAACAGGACGATAATAAACTGTGCACTATTAGGGTCACAAGTGACATGGTCCTTAGGCAAATAGATAAATTAAAACCTAACAAATCCCCAGGCCCTGATGAACTGTATGCAAGGGTTCTAAAGGAATGTAAAGAGGTGCTTAGCACACCTTTGGCTAATCTTTTCAACATATCACTACAAACTGGCATGGTGCCAGATAAGTGGAAAATGGCAAATGTGATACCTATTTTCAAAACAGGTGACAGGTCCTTAGCTTCGAACTATAGACCAATAAGCCTAACCTCCATAGTGGGAAAATTTATGGAATCAATAATTGCCGAGGCAGTTCGTAGCCACCTTGAAAAGCATAAATTAATCAACGAATCTCAGCATGGTTTTACAAAGGGGCGTTCCTGCCTTACGAATTTATTAACTTTTTTCACTAAGGTATTTGAGGAGGTAGATCATGGTAATGAATATGATATTGTGTATATGGACTTCAGTAAGGCTTTTGACAGGGTCCCACATCAGAGACTATTGAGGAAAATTAAAGCACATGGAATAGGAGGAGAAATTTTTTCCTGGATAGAGGCATGGTTGACAAATAGGCAGCAGAGAGTTTGCATAAATGGGGAGAAATCAGAGTGGGGAAGTGTCACGAGCGGTGTTCCACAGGGGTCAGTGTTGGGCCCCCTGCTGTTCACAATCTACATAAACGACATAGATGAGGGCATAAAGAGCGACATCGGCAAGTTTGCCGATGACACCAAAATAGGCCGTCGAATTCATTCTGACGAGGACATTCGAGCACTCCAGGAAGATTTGAATAGACTGATGCAGTGGTCGGAGAGGTGGCGGATGCAGTTTAATATAGACAAATGCAAAGTTCTAAATGTTGGACAGGACAATAACCATGCCACATATAAACTAAATAATGTAGATCTTAATATTACGGATTGCGAAAAAGATTTAGGAGTTCTGGTTAGCAGTGATCTGAAACCAAGACAACAGTGCATAAGTGTTCGCAATAAAGCTAATAGAATCCTTGGCTTCATATCAAGAAGCATAAATAATAGGAGTCCTCAGGTTGTTCTTCAACTCTATACATCCTTGGTTAGGCCTCATTTAGATTATGCTGCACAGTTTTGGTCACCTTATTACAGAATGGATATAAATTCTCTGGAAAATGTACAAAGGAGGATGACAAAGTTGATCCCATGTATCAGAAACCTTCCCTATGAGGATAGACTAAGGGCCCTGAATCTGCACTCTCTAGAAAGACGTAGAATTAGGGGGGATATGATTGAGGTGTATAAATGGAAGACAGGAATAAATAAAGGGGATGTAAATAGTGTGCTGAAAATATCTAGCCTAGACAGGACTCGCAGCAATGGTTTTAAGTTGGAAAAATTCAGATTCAGGAAGGATATAGGAAAGTACTGGTTTGGTAATAGAGTTGTGGATGAGTGGAACAAACTCCCAAGTACAGTTATAGAGGCCAGAACGTTGTGTAGCTTTAAAAATAGGTTGGATAAATACATGAGTGGATGTGGGTGGGTGTGAGTTAGACCTGATAGCTTGTGCTACCAGGTCGGTTGCCGTGTTCCTCCCTTAAGTCAATGTGACCTGACCTGACTAGGTTGGGTGCATTGGCTTAAGCCGGTAGGAGACTTGGACCTGCCTCGCATGGGCCAGTAGGCCTTCTGCAGTGTTCCTTCGTTCTTATGTTCTTATGTTCTTATGCCAGCCACACCACATTCACAACATAGTCACACCACATTCACAACATAGTCTCACTACAACCATATGCCAGCCACACGACAATCACAACGCATCGACACCACAACCATATGCCACCCACATCACAATCACAACACAGCCACATCACAATCACACGCCACTCACATCTCAATCACAGCATAGCCACACACAGCCATATGACAACACAACAGAGCCACACCCTAGCCACATCACGATCACAAAACAGCCAGGCATAAGCCAGAACACTTCACATGACAACCACACTACAGCTACAACACAGCAGAGTCACACTACAACAACAACACAGCCACGTCACAGGAGGAGGAGGCCGGCGGCAGACATGGGTTAATCGTGGGTCGGTGGGTTTTGCTGAGACGTCAACGCAAGAGACAGTGTAATAAGTTACGTGGGAGATTATCACCACCCTGAGACACTCACACACACGTACATACACACACACACACACACACACACACACACACACACACACACAAACAAACACAAACACACACACACACACACACACACACACACACACACACACACACACACACACACACACACACTCACAAGGGACGAAGACTGGGGGTCCCGAGGTGGTGATGGCAGTGATATACAACCCACCACTAAACAGCAAGAAACAAAGACATGAGTATAATGAAAACAGAGTGATGGTGGACGCATTAGCTAAAGTGGCCAGAGGAGCCTACATGAGCAGGTCAAAACTGCTGGTCATGAGGGACTTTAACTGCATGAAGACTGACTGGAGGAACCTGGAGCTACATGGGGGACCAGAAACATGGAGGAGTAAGATGCTTGAAGGTGGTAATAGAGAACTCCATGCACAAACATGTTAGGGACACAACCAGAGAGAGAGAATACAAGGTCCAGCAAGACTGAACATTGTATTCACAGTACTACACAAGAGACTGGTACAAAAGCTAGAGGAGCAGGCAGGAATAACGGGAAAAGCATTACAATGCATCAAGGCCTATCTGACAGGAAAGAAACGAGTGATGGTCCATGACGAGGTGTGGGAATGTGTGCATGTGACGAGTGCGGTTAAACAAGGATCAATACTAGACCCTGTACTGTTTCTCGTATACATATATGACATGGAGGAAGGGAGAAAATCAGAGGTAACTCTTTTTGCTGTTGATGTGAAACTAATGTGGATAATGCAAGCATATGTGGACCAGGAAAGGCTGCATGGGGATCTAGACAGGCAACAGGCCTGGTTAGACAAGTGGCTCCTGGAGTTTAACCCCACCAAGTGCAAATTTGTAAAGCTTGGGGAAGGACAAAGAAGACAGCAAACGGAGTACAGGCTCGGTAAGCAAAGACTGCAAACCTCATTCAAGGAGAAGGACTTTGGGGTGAGTATTATATTAAACATATTCCCTGAGGTGCACATCAACCAAATAACTGTAGCAGCATACAGGCGCCTGGCAAATCTAAAAATTAGATTTTTTGACAACTAAGTAAGGAGTCATTTACAACTCTGTATACCGTGTATGTCAGGCCCATACTGGAGTATGAAGCACCAGTCTGAAACTCACACCTAATCAAGAATAATAGGGAATTAGAGGAAGTGTAGAGATTTGCAACAAGACTAGTCCCAGAGCTAAGGAGTAAATCCCATGATTTATTGTACTAGACGAGTGATATGATAAGAACATGCAAAATACTGAGATGAATTGGCAGGGGTGAATATGGACAGATTGTTTTGAGAGATGTTATACAGGAACACAAGAGCTAAGCTGGAAGTTGAAAATCACGGTATGTCACAAGGATGTTAGGAAGTATTTCTTCAGTCAGGAAGTGGAACGACTTCGAGAACGAAGTCTTAGAGAAAGGAACCATGCAACGCTTTAAGAAGAGGTACGATAAGGTTCTTGATACCACGAGAGAGTGAAGCCAGGGGTGACCAGCGACAAGGCAGGACCTCCGCTTACCTCTACTTACGATCAATCGTCTCTCCCCTCTTTCCCTCCCTCGCTCCCTCCCTCCTTCCCTCCTTCCCTCCTTCCCTCCCTCCTTCCCTCCTTCCCTCCTTCCCTCCCTCCTTCCCTCCTTCCCTCCTTCCCTCCCTCCCTCCCTCCCTCCCTCCCTCCCTCCCACCTCCTCTGATACACAGCGCACCAACTTCATCTGTATTTATTGTTTCCGTCGCAGGATATTTTCTCCTCCAACTCCACCTTTATTAAATTTTATTAACTGTAATAGTTGCCTTCAAACGCCTTTCATTATTAATATTATTATTATTATTATCATTATTATTATTATTATTATTATTATTATTATTATTATTATTATTATTATTATTACAATCATAATCAATATAATCCTCATTATACTTCATGAAAATCACTCTCGTAGCATGACGCAATAGGTGAGTAATTATGATTGTTGTTGAGGCTGGTGACATGTGGCACCTCACCCACGTGGCTCTCACTGATCAGCTGATGTTTGTTGACGTTTCTCGAGGGAACTTCTTTAGATCATGTTATATGAGTTTATTGCACTAGATGGGTGGCAGAGATGGTGTGTGTGTGTGTGTGTGTGTGTGTGTGTGTGTGTGTGTGTGTGTGTGTGTGTGTGTGTGTGTGTGTGTGTGTGTGTGTGTGTTTGTGTGTGTGTGTGTGTGTGTGTGTGTGTTTGTGTGTGTGTGTGTGTGTGTGTGTGTGTGTGAGTGTGTGTGTGTGTGTGTGTACTCACCTAGTTGTACTCACCTAGTTGAGGTTGCAAGGGTCGAGTCCAAGCTCCTGGCCCCGCCTTTTCACTGATCGCTACTAGGTCACTCTCCCTGAACCGTGAGCTTTATCATACCTCTGCTTAAAGCTATGTATGGATCTTGTCTCCACTACATCGCTTCCCGATTCATCTGTGTCTTCAACTTCCAACTGTGTCCCCTTGTTGTTGTGTCCAATCTCTGGAACATCCTGTCTTTGTTCACCTTGTCAATTCCTCTCAGTATTTTGTATGTCGTTATCATGTCCCCCCTATCTCTCCTGTCCTCCAGTGTCGTCAGGTTGATTTCCCTTAACCTCTCCTTGTAGGACATACCTTTTAGCTCTGGGACTAGTCTTGTTGCAAACTTTTGCACTTTCTCTAGTTTCTTTACGTGCTTGGCTAGGTGTGGGTTCCAAACTGGTGCCGCATACTCCAATATGGGCCTAACGTACACGGTGTACAGGGTTCTGAACGATTCCTTATTAAGATGTCGGAATGCTGTTCTGAGGTTAGCTAGGCGCAGTTATTTGGTTGATGTGCGCTTCAGGAGATGTGCTTGGTGTTATACTCACTCCAAGATCTTTTTCCTTGAGTGAGGTTTGTAGTCTCTGGCCCCCTAGACTGTACTCCGTCTGCAGTCTTCTTTGCCCTTCCCCAATCTTTATGACTTTGCACTTGGTGGGGTTGAACTCCAGTAGCCAGTTGCTGGACCAGGTCTGCAGACTGTACAGATCCCTTTGTAGTTCTGCCTGGTCTTCCATCGAATGAATTCTTCTCATCAACTTCACGTCATCTGCAAACAGGGACACTTCGGATTCTATTCCTTCTGTCATGTCGTTCACAAATACCAGAAACAGCACTGGTCCTAGGACTGACCCCTGTGGGACCCCGCTGGTCACAGGTGCCCACTCTGACACCTCGCCACGTACCATGACTCGCTGCTGTCTTCCTGACAAGTATTTCCTGATCCATTGTAGTGCCTTCCCTGTTATCCCTGCTTTGTCCTCCAGTTTTTGCACAAATCTCTTGTGTGGAACTGTGTCAAACGCCTTCTTGCAGTCCAAGAAAATGCAATCCACCCACCTCTCTCTCTCTTGTCTTACTGCTGTCACCATGTCATAGAACTCCAGTAGGTTTGTGACACAAGATTTCCCGTCCCTGAAATCATGTTGGCTGCTGTTGATGAGATCATTCCTTTCTAGGTGTTCCACCACTCTTCTCCTGATAATCTTCTCCATGACTTTGCATACTATACATGTCAGTGACACTGGTCTGTAGTTTAGTGCTTCATGGCTGTCTCCTTTTTCAAAAATTGAGACTACATTTGCTGTCTTCCATACTACCGGTAGTCGTCCTGTTTCAATACATTTGTTGAAGATAGTTGTTAGTCATACACTAAGTACCTCTGCTTCCTCTCTCAGGACCGATGGAGAGTTGTTATTCAGCCCCATCACCTTCGAGGTATCTAGCTCGCTTAGTAACCTCTTCACTTCTTCCTGGGTTGTATATATTGTGCCCTTCTGTCTCCTCTGTGAACACTTCTTTGAATCTCATGTTGAGCTCCTCACATTGCGGTCATTTTTTTTGTGACGTCCCTTCCTTCCTTCCTCAGCCTGATTACCTGGTTCTTGACTGTTGTTTTCCTCTTGATGTGGCTGTACAACAGTTTCGGGTCAGATTTGGCTTTCGCTGCTATGTCATTCTCATATTGCCTTTGGGCCTCTCGTCTTACCTGTGCATATTCATTTCTGACTCTACAACTGGTCTCCTTATTCTCCTGGGTCCTTTGCCTTCTATATTTCTTCCATTCCCTTGCACACTTGGTTTTGGCCTCCCTGCACCTTTGGGTGAACCATGGGCTCATCCTGGCTTTCTCATTATTCCTGTTACCCTTGGGTACAAACCTCTCCTCAGCATCCTTGCATATTGTTGTCATGTATTCCATCATTTCGTCTACTGACTTCCCTGTCAGTTCTCTGTATCACTGAACCCCACTGAGGAAGTTCTTCATGCTTGCTTAGTCCCCTTTCCTGTAGTTTGGCTTCATTCGTCCAGCCCTTTCTGCTCCCCTCTCCACTTGTAACTCTACTATGTATTCAAAGCTTAAAACCACATGATCACTGGCCCCCAATGGTCTTTCATATGTTATGTCCTCAATATCTGCACTATTCAAGGTGAATACTAGGTCCAGTCTTGCTGGTTCATCCTCTCCTCTCTCTCTGGTAGTGTCCCTAACATGAGGTGTTTTTCCAGTACCACCTCCATCATCTTAGCCCTCCACATTTCTTGACCCCCATGTGGATCCAAGTTCTCCCAGTCAATTTCCTTGTGGTTGAAGTCAGTCTTGATCAGTAGCTTTGCCTTGCTCGCATGAGCCCTTCTGGCCACTTCAGCCAGTCAACCATCACTATATTACTCTCATCACACTCTTGCCTTGGCCTCCTGCTGTTCTGTGGTGGGTTATACATCACAGCAATTACCACCTTGGGACCTCCAGACTGAAACGATAGTACTATGTAATCTCTTGCTTCTCCTTTGTCTCCTCTCTCCAGCTCATCAAAATTCCATCGGTTTTTGATCAGTAGTGCCACTCCTCCACCCCCTCTGTTCCCTCTGTCTTTCCTCAGGATCTGATATCCGGTTGGAAAGATGGCATCTGTTATCATCCCTGTGAGCTTGGTTTCTGTGAGGGCTATGATGCCTGGTGATGCCTCTTCGATTTTTCGTGCCACTTCTCCCACTTATTTGTTATTCAATCATTGTCGGTGTACCGTATCTTCAGTTTCCTCTCCAGCACTTTGTTTTTGGGGTCTGTGAGGCTGAGGGACTTGGCAGTGTACTGGGGGATTCTACAGCGTAGTGTTGGGTGGGGCTATGAGTGTGTACTCAACTAATTGTACTTACGTAATTATGGTTGCAGGGGTCGAAACTCAGTTCCTGGCCCCGCCTCTTCACTGATCAATACTAGGTCCTCTCTCTGCTTCCTGAACTTTTTCATACCTCGTCTTAAAGCTATGTATGGTTCCTGCCACCACTGCATCACTTGCTAGGCTATTCCATTTCCTAACGACTCTATGACTGAAGAAATACTTCCTAACATCCCTGTGACTCGTCTGAGTCTTCAGCTTCCAATTGTGACCCCTTGTTTCTGTGTCCCCTCTCTGGAACATCCTGTCTCTGTCCACCTTATCTATTCCATGCAGTATCTTGTATGTTGTTATCATGTCTCCTCTGACTCTTCTGTCCTCCAGTGTCGTCAGTCCAATTTCCCTCAACCTTTCATCGTAGGACATTCCCTTGAGCTATGGAACTAGCCTTGCTGCAAACCTTTGTACTTTAACTTATTGACGTGCTTGACCAGGTGTGGGTTCCAAACTGGTACTGCATACACCAGAATGGGCCTGACGTACACAGTGTACAGTGTCTTGAACCATTCCTTATTAAGGTATCGGAACGCTATTCTCAGGTGTGCCAGGTGCCCGTATGCTGCAGCAGTTATCTGGTTGATGTGTACCTCCAGAGACGTGCTCGGTAATATGGTCACCCCAAGATCTTTCTCCTTGAGTGAGGTTTGCAGTCTTTGTCCAGTTAGCCTGTACTCTGTCTGCGGTCTTCTTTGCCCTTCCCCAATCTTCATGACTTTGCATTTGGCAGATTTGAATTCTAGAAGCCAGTTTCTGGACCACGTGTCCAGTCTGTCCAGGTCTCTATGTAGTCCTGCCTGATTTTTATCTTATTTAATTCTTCTCGTCAACTTCACATCATCTGCGAACAGGGACACTTCAGAGTCTATCCCTTCCATCATGTGATTCACATATATTAAAAATAGCACTGGTCCTAGAACTGGCCCCTGCGGGACCCCGCTCGTCACAGGTGCCCACTGTGATACCTCTTCACGTACAATGACTCGTTGTTGCCTCCCTGTCAGGTATTCTCTGATCCATTGCAGTGCCCTCTCTGTTATGCACACCTTATTCTCCAGCTTCTGCACTAATCTCTTGTGAGGAACTGTGTCGAAGGCCTTCCTGCAGTCCAGGAAAAAGCAATCTACCCACCCCTCTCTCTTGTGTCTCACTTCTGTTACCTTGTCATAAAACTCCAGCAGGTTTGTGACACAGGATTTGCCTTCCATGAATCCATGCTGGTTGTCATTTATAATCCTGTTCTGTTCCAGGTGCTCCACCACGTTCCTCCTGATAATCTTCTCCATGGCTTTGCATACTGTATACGTCAGAGACACTGGTCTGTAGTTTAGTGCCTCTTTTCTGCCTCCTTTCTTAAAAATGGGGACTACATTTACCGTCTTCCATATCTCAGGTAGTTGCCCAGTTTCAAGGGATGTGTTGAAGATTATGGTTAGTGGCATGCACAGCATCTCAGCTCCTTCTCTAAGGGCCTACTGGGAGATGTTGTCCGGTCCTATCGCCTTTGAGGTATCAAGGTCACTTAGCAGCTTCTGCGCCTCCTCCTCCTCCATTGTTTGTATGTTATCCAACACTTGTTGGTATATTCACTGTTGATGTTCCCCTCTGTGCTGTCTTCCCAGAGCCCTTCCTGTCTCTACTGTAAATACTTCCTTAAATCTCATGTTGAGCTCCTCACATACCTCCTGATCGTTTCTTGTAAGTTCCCCACCTTCTGTCCTCAGCCTGATCACCTGGTCTTTGACTGTTGTCTTCCTCCTGATGTGGCTATACAACAGTTTCGGGTCAGTCTTGATTTTCTATGTTATGTTATTTTCATACTGTCGCTGGGCCTCCCTCCTTACCTGTGCATACTCGTTCCTGGCTCTGCGACTAATCTCACTATTTTCATGTGTTCTATGCCTTCTGTACTTTTTCCATTCTCTATTGCACTTAGTTTTTGCCTCCTTACACCATCGGGTAAACCAAGGGCTCGTTCTGGTCTTCCCATTATTTCTGTTGCCCTTGGGAGCAAACCTTTCCTCTGCCTCCTTGCATTTTGTTGTTACATATTCCATCCTTTCGTTTACTGACTTTCCTACCAGTTCTCTGTCCCACTGAACATACCGCAGGAAGTTCCTCAAACCTATGTAGTCCCCTCTTTTACAGTCTGGCTTTTCCCATACAACTCCTGTTACTCTCTCCACGTGTAACTCTACTGTGTATTCAAAGCACAGAACCACATGGTCACTAGCTCCTAGGGGACTCTCATATGTGATGTCCTCAATGTCTGAACTGCTCAGGGTGAACACAAAGCCCAGTCTTGCTGGTTCATCCTCCCCTCTCACTCTGTTAGTGTCCTTAACATGTTGGTGCATGAGGTTTTCCAGTACCACATCCATCATCTTGGCTCTCCATGTTTTGGGACCCCCATGTGGCTCCAGGTTTTTCCAATCAATCTCCCGGTGGTTGAAATCGCCCATAACCAGTAACTTTGCTCTGCTGGAGTGAGCTCTTCCTGCCACCTCAGCAAGTGTGTCAACCATTGCTCTGTTGCTCTCTTTGTATTCCTCTCTTGGCCTCGTGCAGTTCTTTGGCGGATTATACATCACTGCAATGACTACCTTGTGCTCCTCAGACTGAAGTGTACCTACTATGTAGTCCCTTTCTCCAATCTTGTCCATGCCTCTCATTTTCTCGAATTTCCATCGGTTTTTTACAAGCAGTGAAACCCCCCTTCCCCTCTGCCCCTTCTATCTTTCCTCATGATCTGATATCCTGGTGGGAAGATTGCGTCTGCTAGTGTCTCAGTGAGTTTCGTTTCTGTAATTGCTATGATGTCTGGTATCATGGTTCGAGTTGATTCTGCCTTGAAAATTACTTTTAGAGGCCATTTCCTTCTTCTTGCGAACCACCCAATTCTCCAAAATTTTGTCACCTGGGTTATGTCGCCCTTGCCTATCACCTTCATGATACCTTCAATCACTTTTTTCTCCTGCTGTTTTCTTTCATCATAGGTTTCCCCTTTGGCTTCTTGGAGTCCATAGACAAAAACTGATCTCTCCCTCTCTTCCTCCCACTGTGTCTCCCGTTGCATCCCCTGAGGTGTTTTAGCTCCTTCCCTTGGAGCATTCCTTCCTTCAATCCCTTCCCTAGCTGAGGCCCCTATGCTTATTGGTCTATCTTTCCTGCTCATCTATTCCTGGCCCCTACAAGTGTCTGGTAGAGTCCCTGCATATGTCCTAGCTCCTTCAATGTCTTCTGACCTCTCATTTCATCCTAGTGTGCTCTCTGTCCTTGTCTTGGCCCCGTGTGGGTCTGACAGGACCTTTGCATACAGTATAGCGTCCATGCTCCCTCCAGTCCCTTTGACTGTGTTTAATGTAGATGTTCCTGATGCTATGTCTG
>NC_091293.1:44374925-44392425 GCF_038502225.1 Cherax quadricarinatus
GTTGATAAAAAAATCTAAATCTTAGTTGATAATAAATCTAAATCTTAGTTGATAAAAAATCTAAATCTTAGTTGATAAAAAATCTAAATCTTAGTTGATAAAAAATCTAAATCTTAGTTGATAAAAAATCTAAATCTTAGTTGATAAAAAATCTAAATCTTAGTTGATAAAAAATCTAAATCTTAGTTGATAAAAAAATCTAAATCTTAGTTGATAAAAAATCTAAATCTTAGTTGATAAAAAATCTAAATCTTAGTTGATAAAAAAATCTAAATCTTAGTTGATAAAAAAATCTAAATCTTTGTTGATAAAAAATCTAAATCTTAGTTGATAAAAAATCTAAATCTTAGTTGATAAAAAATCTCAATCTTAGTTGATAAAAAATCTAAATCTTAGTTGATAAAAAATCTAAATCTTAGTTGATAAAAAATCTAAATCTTAGTTGATAAAAAATCTAAATCTTAGTTGATAAAAGATCTAAATCTTAGTTGATAAAAAATCTAAATCTTAGTTGATAAAAAATCTAAATCTTAGTTAATAAAAAATCTAAATCTTAGTTAATAAAAAATCTAAATCTTAGTTGATAAAAAATCTAAATCTTAGTTGATAAAAAATCTAAATCTTAGTTAATAAAAAATCTAAATCTTAGTTAATAAAAAATCTAAATCTTAGTTGATAAAAAATCTAAATCTTAGTTGATAAAAAATCTAAATCTTAGTTGATAAAAAATCTAAATCTTAGTTGATAAAAAATCTAAATCTTAGTTAATAAAAAATCTAAATCTTAGTTGATAAAAAATCTAAATCTTAGTTAATAAAAAATCTAAATCTTAGTTGATAAAAAATCTAAATCTTAGTTAATAAAAAATCTAAATCTTAGTTAATAAAAAATCTAAATCTTAGTTGATAAAAAATCTAAATCTTAGTTGATAAAAAATCTAAATCTTAGTTGATAAAAAATCTAAATCTTAGATAAAAAATCTAAATCTTAGTTAATAAAAAATCTAAATCTTAGTTAATAAAAAATCTAAATCTTAGTTAATAAAAAATCTAAATCTTAGTTGATAAAAAATCTAAATCTTAGTTGATAAAAAATCTAAATCTTAGTTGATAAAAAATCTAAATCTTAGTTAATAAAAAATCTAAATCTTAGTTAATAAAAAATCTAAATCTTAGTTAATAAAAAATCTAAATCTTAGTTGATAAAAAATCAAAATCTTAGTTGATAAAAAATCAAAATCTTAGTTGATAAAAAATCAAAATCTTAGTTGATAAAAAATCTAAATCTTAGTTGATAAAAAATCTAAATCTTAGTTAGTAAAAAATCTAAATCTTAGTTAATAAAAAATCTAAATCTTAGTTGATAAAAAATCTAAATCTTAGTTGATAAAAAATCTAAATCTTAGTTGATAAAAAATCTAAATCTAGAACAATACTGAACTAAAGCTAATGAAATTTCTGTATATATTTACATCTTTAGATATAATTTAGAAAATTTACAAGGAGCGTTAGATTTAAAAAAATTTATGGAATTATTTGTTCAGAAATTAAAACGGAGGCCCTTTTTTTTGGGGGGGGGAGAGGGGGTACACGGAGCATTTATTTTGAAAACTTGGTGGGTTTTTTCCTTCAAAATTTAGAATAAGCGTATTTCTTGAATTTTATTTTGTTGCAGAACCCGAGACTGCATGATGCTCCTTATTGTCTCTCTCTAACATCATCATCTGTTCCCTCGCCACTCTTCTTTATTTCCTCTTTCCTGTCTTTTTTTTTTCTCTGTCTCTCTCTTACTCTGTCTATGTGCATATCTGTCGTTTGATCTATTCTCTCTCTCTCTCTCTCTCTCTCTCTCTCTCTCTCTCTCTCTCTCTCTCTCTCTCTCTCTCTCTGTTTCTTTCATCTATCGTATCTGTCACTTAATCTTGTCCCTATCCCTCCCTCTCTCTCCTCATTAGCTGCATCCCATTCATCAGCGTTGCTCCCTCCTCTTCTCTCTCTCTCTCTTTCTTTCTCTCTCTCTCTCTCTCTCTCTCTCTCTCTCTCTCTCTCTCTCTCTCTCTCTCTCTCTCTCTCTCTCTCTCTCTTAGTTTAAGTAATAAGGAGCAATACAAGAATTGATAACACTATCAGTGAGTTAAGAATACTGATCTCTAAATTTTTAAAGGCTCCCCGAGACTCAAATATTCCTCTCCATCAAATATTCCTCTCCGTCAAACATTCCTCTCCGTCAAATATTCCTCTCCATCAAATATTCCTCTCCGTCAAACATTCCTCTCCATCAAATATTCCTCTCCATCAAATATTCCTCTCCGTCAAATATTCCTCTCCATCAAATATTCCTCTCCGTCAAATATTCCTCTCCATCAAATATTCCTCTCCATCAAATATTCCTCTCCATCAAATATTCCTCTCCATCAAATATTCCTCTCCGTCAAATATTCCTCTCCGTCAAATATTCCTCTCCATCAAATATTCCTCTCCATCAAATATTCCTCTCCGTCAAATATTCCTCTCCGTCAAATATTCCTCTCCATAAAATATTCCTCTCCGTCAAATATTCCTCTCCATCAAACATTCCTCTCCATCAAATATTCCTCTCCATCAAATATTCCTCTCCATCAAATATTCCTCTCCGTCAAATATTCCTCTCCGTCAAATATTTCTCTCCATCAAATATTCCTCTCCATCAAATATTCCTCTCCGTCAAATATTCCTCTCCGTCAAATATTCCTCTCCATAAAATATTCCTCTCCGTCAAATATTCCTCTCCATCAAACATTCCTCTCCATCAAATATTCCTCTCCATCAAATATTCCTCTCCATCAAATATTCCTCTCCGTCAAATATTCCTCTCCGTCAAATATTCCTCTCCATCAAATATTCCTCTCCATCAAATATTCCTCTCCGTCAAATATTCCTCTCCATAAAATATTCCTCTCCGTCAAATATTCCTCTCCATAAAATATTCCTCTCCGTCAAATATTCCTCTCCATCAAATATTCCTCTCCATCAAATATTCCTCTCCGTCAAATATTCCTCTCCATCAAATATTCCTCTCCATCAAATATTCCTCTCCATCAAATATTCCTCTCCGTCAAATATTCCTCTCCGTCAAATATTCCTCTCCATAAAATATTCCTCTCCATCAAATATTCCTCTCCATCAAATATTCCTCTCCATCAAATATTCCTCTCCATCAAATATTCCTCTCCATCAAATATTCCTCTCCATCAAATATTCCTCTCCATCAAATATTCCTCTCCATCAAATATTCCTCTCCATCAAATATTCCTCTCCATCAAATATTCCTCTCCATCAAATATTCCTCTCCGTCAAATATTCCTCTCCGTCAAATATTCCTCTCAATCAAATATTCCTCTCCGTCAAATATTCCTCTCCGTCAAATATTCCACTCCGTCAAATATTCCTCTCCATCAAATATTCCTCTCCATCAAATATTCCTCTCCGTCAAATATTCCTCTCCGTCAAATATTCCTCTACATCAAATATTAATCTCCATCAAATATTCCTCTCCGTCAAATATTCCTCTCCGTCAAATATTCCTCTCCATCAAATATTCCTCTCCATCAAATATTCCTCTCCATCAAATATTCCTCTCCGTCAAATATTCCTCTCCATCAAATATTAATCTCCATCAAATATTCCTCTCCGTCAAATATTCCTCTCCGTCAAATATTCCTCTCCATAAAATATTCCTCTCCGTCAAATATTCCTCTCCATCAAATATTCCTCTCCATCAAATATTCCTCTCCATCAAATATTTCTCTCCATCAAATATTCCTCTCCGTCAAATATTCTTCTCCGTCAAATATTCCTCTCCATCAAATATTCCTCTCCGTCAAATATTCCTCTCCGTCAAATATTCCACTCCGTCAAATATTCCTCTCCATCAAATATTCCTCTCCGTCAAATATTCCTCTCCAAATATTCCTCTCCGTCAAATATTCCTCTCCGTCAAATATTCCTCTCCATCAAATATTCCTCTCCGTCAAACATTCCTCTCCGTCAAATATTCCTCTCCGTCAAATATTCCTCTCCAAATATTCCTCTCCGTCAAATATTCCTCTCCGTCAAATATTCCTCTCCAAATATTCCTCTCCGTCAAACATTCCTCTCCATCAAATATTCCTCTCCGTCAAATATTCCTCCCCATCAAATATTCCTCTCCATCAAATATTCCTCTCCGACAAATATTCCTCTCCGTCAAATATTCCTCTCCATCAAATATTAATCTCCATCAAATATTCCTCTCCGTCAAATATTCCTCTCCGTCAAATATTCCTCTCCATAAAATATTCCTCTCCGTCAAATATTCCTTTCCATCAAATATTCCTCTCCATCAAATATTCCTCTCCATCAAATATTCCTCTCCATCAAATATTCCTCTCCATCAAATATTCCTCTCCGTCAAATATTCCTCTCCGTCAAATATTCCTCTCCATCAAATATTCCTCTCCATCAAATATTCCTCTCCATCAAATATTCCTCTCCATCAAATATTCCTCTCCGTCAAATATTCCTCTCCGTCAAATATTCCTCTCCATCAAATATTCCTCTCCGTCAAATATTCCTCTCCATCAAATATTCCTCTCCGTCAAATATTCCTCTCCGTCAAATATTCCTCTCCATCAAATATTCCTCTCCGTCAAATATTCCACTCCGTCAAATCCTCCTCTCCATCAAATATTCCTCTCCATCAAATATTCCTCTCCGTCAAATATTCCTCTCCGTCAAGTATTCCTCTACATCAAATATTAATCTCCATCAAATATCCCTCTCCATCAAATATTCCTCTCCGTCAAACATTCCTCTGCGTCAAATATTCCTCTCCATCAAATATTCCTCTCCATCAAATATTCCTTTCCGTCAAATATTCCTCTCCATAAAATATTCCTCTCCGTCAAATATTCCTCTCCATCAAATATTCCTCTCCATCAAATATTCCTCTCCGTCAAATATTCCTCTCCATCAAATATTCCTCTCCATCAAATATTCCTCTCCGTCAAATATTCCTCTCCGTCAAATATTCCTCTCCATCAAATATTCCTCTCCGTCAAATATTCCTCTCCGTCAAATATTCCTCTCCATCAAATATTCCTCTCCGTCAAATATTCCTCTCCGTCAAATATTCCTTTCCATAAAATATTCCTCTCCGTCAAATATTCCTCTCCATCAAATATTCCTCTCCATCAAATATTCCTCTCCGTCAAATATTCCTCTCCATCAAATATTCCTCTCCGTCAAATATTCCTCTCCATCAAATATTCCTCTCCATAAAATATTCCTCTCCGTCAAACATTCCTTTCCATCAAATATTCCTCTCCATCAAATATTCCTCTCCGTCAAATATTCCTCTCCATCAAATATTCCTCTCCATCAAATATTCCTCTCCGTCAAATATTCCTCTCCGTCAATTATTCCTCTCCATCAAATATTCCTCTCCATCAAATATTCCTCTCCGTGAAATATTCCTCTCCATCAAATATTCCTCTCCGTGAAATATTCCTCTCCATCAAATATTCCTCTCCGTCAAATATTCCTCTCCGTCAAATATTCCACTCCGTCAAATACTCCTCTCCATCAAATATTCCTCTCCATCAAATATTCCTCTCCGTCAAATATTCCTCTCCGTCAAATATTCCTCTCCATCAAATATTCCTCTCCGTCAAATATTCCTCTCCGTCAAATATTCCTCTCCATCAAATATTCCTCTCCATCAAATATTCCTCTCCATCAAATATTCCTCTCCATCAAATATTCCTCTCCGTCAAATATTCCTCTCCATCAAATATTCCTCCTCATCAAATATTCCTCTCCATCAAATATTCCTCTCCATCAAATATTCCTCTCCATCAAATATTCCTCTCCATCAAATATTCCTCTCCATCAAATATTCCTCTCCATCAAATATTCCTCTCCATCAAATATTCCTCTCCATCAAATATTCCTCTCGTGGCTTCCGTTACCTACAAAATTAGTTGAATGGGTAAGTAACCTCTTATCCCTTTTTTTCCGGAGTAAATTTCAGAACTGACGTGTAAATAATTTACGAGACTTTATACTGGAAATGAGAATCCAGAACCTTACATGAAAATGTCGAGCCTTGATGTAGCCTCTCACATTATTAAGGTTGCTGTGGTTAAAATGTTCACAGTATCTAATGAGAAAGGTGGCTTCTCATCGATGGGATATTTTTCACATTTGTAATAAATATTCTTACACTTGCTATAAAAAAAATGTGTTTTTTTTAATATATTTTCTCTTGGTTGGACTTTTTTTTTGACCTCTATACTAGTTGAATGTAGGATATTTGAGGATCATAATATTTCCCACAAAATATAACCGAATAACAATGACCTGGATCACTTGTTTAGAGGATATGTTTTTTGGAGTCGCTCACGCTACCCTACTCAGAGAAAACTTCCCCTCACTTCTTCAGTTGCTAATCTTGCAACACTGCATAGCTCCTGATGACACACTCAGAAGTGTGAAAGTACTTGAGCTAAAGATTTCCGCTTCCTCGTGGCTAAAGATTTCCACCACCTTCCCCCGTGGCTTGTCATGATTCTACCTCTGTGAGGTAGACTCACGAAAAATTCTACTGAAAATGAGAAAATTTGCGCACAAATTAACAAAAAAATCGAAGAAGGTAACACAGTGGGAGCAATCAGAATAATTACAAGTGACGACACTGTAGCTCCCAAAGATGAGATCACGACTATGGTGTCCCACAAGGGACACCATAGTAGTGCCGAATAAGGAAAGCGAAAATTTGTGTATGTAATTATTTCGCAAAAATCATTCTGAACCTAAGTAAAAAAAAATATATTTCATTGTGTTTGTTTATTAGTAAATTACTGTAAACTTATCTGAAATAAATTTAGTTGGATTAGGCTAATTTAAATTGTGCTTGTTATAATATGGTTAGGTAAGTTTTGTAAAGGTCTTTTGGTACAAAATTATTAATTTTTATACTAACACAAATGAAAAAATATATCTTTAAACGTACAGAGAAAATTTTAGGAAGGACTTAATTTTAAATGACTTCTTGCTAACTGTCCAATTTTACCTATTCGACAAGATATATATATATATATATATATATATATATATATATATATATATATATATATATATATATTATATTATGCCGGGTAGCAGCCGTTAGCATGACGTCACGGCCTGCCATCACACTCCACAGTGACTCCTCAGTGCTCACGTAGTTGCCGTGGTTTGAGGAAGTGTTCCACTTTTGTCTCATCCACCCCATCTTTTGTTCGTTGTTCCCTTTGGTTTTGGGGCTATATATGTTTGATTATGGGTAAAAGAAAGTCTTTAACACTCGAAACTATAGCTCAAATCATAGGCTTCACAAAGCTGGGCACCAGACGATAGAAATAGTGGAGAATGTTGGTGTGTGTTAGCGTTCAGTGAGGAACTGGGTGCAGCGCTTCAAGGCTGGTGATGGTGTCCAGTTACCGTCTGCCAAACCTCAGCCTGGCCCCTCGAAGAAGACATCTGTTCGTACCTTAACTGTGTTAAAGAAGCAGTTAGAGAGTACACCTAAGATAACTGCTAGAGAACTGAAAGAAAAGAACCCACATCTTCTCTCATAGGTGTCTGCAAGAACTGTTAACAGACATGTATAAGAACTGGGCTACAGTAGTCACTGCTAGGTTAAGAAACCGATCCTCTTCATGTCACAGAAGAAACGAAGGCTGGATTATGCAAAGAAATATCACTGGAATCCTCAACAGTGGTCTGAAGTACTTTGGAGTGATGAAGCAACCTTCACCGTCACCTGTAACCGTGGGTGACGTGTACCGACCCAGAGGTAGTGACCTGCTAGACCCACACTACACCTGTGGGACCACCAAACACCCAGACTCGCTCATGGTTTGGGGGTGTTTCAGTGCTCAGAGTGTTGGTGAACTCATTATGCTTCCCAAAAACCAGTATATGAACCAGTATAATTACCTGGAGTTATTGTGTAACAAGTTACCTCAGGCATTTGACAAGTGTGGGGCTACGGTTTTTATGGAGGACAGTGCACTGTGTCATACCACCAAATCTGTAGTTCATTGGCTTAAGGACTGTGAAGTGAGGTTCTTTAATGACAGGCCAGGCAATTTCCCAGACCTAAACCCTATTGAGAACCTCTGGTCAATAGTGAAACGAAGTTTACTGAGCAAGGATTTCAGTTTCATCCCGCGGCTGGAGGCTGTTCTACATGAGGCATGGAATAATATACCTCCCCAAGCCCTCAAGAATTTGTGTGAGAGTTGTAGACAGCCTTTGTTGCGCACCAAGTATTAAAACCTCAGTAAGTGTGCAGATATATATATTATAATCTTTCATGGTATGTGTTTGTGTTTTGGTACGTGTGTGGGGGAGGGGCGGCATAATGCCGTGACTAGCACTGTAATTGCAGTTAGATATCTTAAACACTTCGAACACTCTCCTGTCTCAATTCTCTCCTCTGTCTTCCGTGTGTAAGTTCTCTCAGTCTCTCTGTCTGTCTCCCTGCCGTGTATAAGTTCTCTCAGGTTCGCTCTGTGATGGAGATATCTTCTTAACAATTATACCTGTGTTGTGTCTGGTACAGGTTGTCCTGAGTGATGGTAATTCCCCAGTGATAGTAACTGAAGCTCTGCTAGAAGCAAACCTTTGACGCTGTCCTAGTTGATCAACCTTTGATGCTGTCCTAGTTGATCAACCTTTGATGCTGTCCTAGTTGATCAACCTTTGATGCTCTCCTAGTTGATCAACCTTTGATGCTGTCCTAGTTGATCAACCTTTGATGCTGTAATAGTTGATCAACCTTTGATGCTGTCCTAGTTGATCAACCTTTGATGCTGTCCTAGTTGATCAACCTTTTATGCTGTCCTAGTTGATCAACCTTTGATGCTGTCCTAGTTGATCAACCTTTGATGCTCTCCTAGTTGATCAACCTTTGATGCTGTCCTAGTTGATCAACCTTTGATGCTGTCCTAGTTGATCAACCTTTTATGCTGTCCTAGTTGATCAACCTTTTATGCTGTCCTAGTTGATCAACCTTTGATGCTGTCCTAGTTGATCAACCTTTGATGCTCTCCTAGTTGATCAACCTTTGATGCTGTCCTAGTTGATCAACCTTTGATGCTGTCCTAGTTGATCAACCTTTGATGCTCTCCTAGTTGATCAACCTTTGATGCTGTCCTAGTTGATCAACCTTTGATGCTGTCCTAGTTGATCAACCTTTGATGCTGTCCTAGTTGATCAACCTTTGATGCTGTAATAGTTGATCAACCTTTGATGCTGTCCTAGTTGATCAACCTTTGATGCTGTCCTAGTTGATCAACCTTTTATGCTGTCCTAGTTGATCAACCTTTGATGCTGTCCTAGTTGATCAACCTTTGATGCTCTCCTAGTTGATCAACCTTTGATGCTGTCCTAGTTGATCAACCTTTGATGCTGTCCTAGTTGATCAACCTTTTATGCTGTCCTAGTTGATCAACCTTTTATGCTGTCCTAGTTGATCAACCTTTGATGCTGTCCTAGTTGATCAACCTTTGATGCTCTCCTAGTTGATCAACCTTTGATGCTGTCCTAGTTGATCAACCTTTGATGCTGTCCTAGTTGATCAACCTTTGATGCTCTCCTAGTTGATCAACCTTTGATGCTGTCCTAGTTGATCAACCTTTGATGCTGTCCTAGTTGATCAACCTTTTATGCTGTCCTAGTTGATCAACCTTTGATGCTGTCCTAGTTGATCAACCTTTGATGCTCTCCTAGTTGATCAACCTTTGATGCTGTCCTAGTTGATCAACCTTTGATGCTGTCCTAGTTGATCAACCTTTGATGCTGTCCTAGTTGATCAACCTTTGATGCTCTCCTAGTTGATCAACCTTTGATGCTGTCCTAGTTGATCAACCTTTGATGCTGTCCTAGTTGATCAACCTTTGATGCTGTCCTAGTTGATCAACCTTCAATGCTGTCCTAGTTGATCAACCTTTAATGTTGTCCTAGTTGATCAACCTTTAATGCTGTCCTAGTTGATCAACCTTCAATGCTGTTCTAGTTGATTAACTTTTAATGCTGTACTAGTTGATCAACCTTTAATGCTGTCCTAGTTGATCAACCTTTGATGCTGTCCTAGTTGATCAACCTTTGATGCTGTCCTAGTTGATCAACCTTTGATGCTGTCCTAGTTGATCAACCTTTGATGCTGTCCTAGTTGATCAACCTTCAATGCTGTCCTAGTTGATCAACCTTTAATGTTGTCCTAGTTGATCAACCTTTAATGCTGTCCTAGTTGATCAACCTTCAATGCTGTTCTAGTTGATTAACTTTTAATGCTGTACTAGTTGATCAACCTTTAATGCTGTCCTAGTTGATCAACCTTCAATGCTGTTCTAGTTGATTAACTTTTAATGCTGTACTAGTTGATCAACCTTTAATGCTGTCCTAGTTGATCAACCTTTGATGCTCTCCTAGTTGATCAACCTTTGATGCTCTCCTAGTTGATCAACCTTTAATGCTGTCCTAGTTGATCAACCTTTGATGCTGTCCTAGTTGATCAACCTTTGATGCTCTCCTAGTTGATCAACCTTTGATGCTGTCCTAGTTGATCAACCTTTGATGCTGTCCTAGTTGATCAACCTTTGATGCTGTCCTAGTTGATCAACCTTTGATGCTCTCCTAGTTGATCAACCTTTGATGCTGTCCTAGTTGATCAACCTTTGATGCTGTCCTAGTTGATCAACCTTTGATGCTCTCCTAGTTGATCAACCTTTGATGCTGTCCTAGTTGATCAACCTTTGATGCTCTCCTAGTTGATCAACCTTTGATGCTCTCCTAGTTGATCAACCTTTGATGCTGTCCTAGTTGATCAACCTTTGATGCTCTCCTAGTTGATCAACCTTTGATGCTCTCCTAGTTGATCAACCTTTGATGCTGTCCTAGTTGATCAGCCTTTGATGCTGTCCTAGTTGATCAGCCTTTGATGCTGTCCTAGTTGATCAACCTTTGATGCTGTCCTAGTTGATCAACCTTTGATGCTCTCCTAGTTGATCAACCTTTGATGCTCTCCTAGTTGATCAACCTTTGATGCTGTCCTAGTTGATCAGCCTTTGATGCTGTCCTAGTTGATCAGCCTTTGATGCTGTCCTAGTTGATCAACCTTTGATGCTGTCCTAGTTGATCAACCTTTGATGCTGTCCTAGTTGATCAACCTTTGATGCTGTCCTAATTGATCAACCTTTGATGCTCTCCTAGTTGATCAACCTTTGATGCTGTCCTAATTGATCAACCTTTGATGCTCTCCTATTTGATCAACCTTTGATGCTGTCCTAATTGATCAACCTTTGATGCTCTCCTAGTTGATCAACCTTTGATGCTGTCCTAGTTGATCAACCTTTGATGCTCTCCTAGTTGATCAACCTTTGATGCTGTCCTAGTTGATCAACCTTTGATGCTCTCCTAGTTGATCAACCTTTGATGCTGTCCTAGTTGATCAACCTTTGTTGCTCTCCTAGTTGATCAACCTTTGATGCTCTCCTAGTTGATCAACCTTTGATGCTGTCCTAGTTGATCAACCTTTGATGCTCTCCTAGTTGATCAACCTTTGATGCTGTCCTAGTTGATCAGCCTTTGATGCTGTCCTAGTTGATCAACCTTTGATGCTGTCCTAATTGATCAACCTTTGATGCTGTCCTAGTTGATCAACCTTTGATGCTCTCCTAGTTGATCAACCTTTGATGCTGTCCTAGTTGATCAACCTTTGATGCTCTCCTAGTTGATCAACCTTTGATGCTGTCCTAGTTGATCAGCCTTTGATGCTGTCCTAGTTGATCAACCTTTGATGCTGTCCTAGTTGATCAACCTTTGATGCTGTCCTAGTTGATCAACCTTTGATGCTGTCCTAATTGATCAACCTTTGATGCTCTCCTAGTTGATCAACCTTTGATGCTGTCCTAATTGATCAACCTTTGATGCTCTCCTAGTTGATCAACCTTTGATGCTGTCATAGTTGATCAGCCTTTGATGCTGTTCTAGTTGATCAACCTTTGATGCTGTCCTAGTTGATCAGCCTTTGATGCTGTCCTAGTTGATCAACCTTTGATGCTGTCCTAGTTGATCAACCTTTGATGCTGTCCTAATTGATCAACCTTTGATGCTCTCCTAGATGATCAACCTTTGATGCTCTCCTAGTAGATCAACCTTTGATGCTGTCCTAGTTGATCAACCTTTGATGCTGTCCTAGTTGATCAACCTTCAATGCTGTCCTAGTTGATCAACCTTTAATGCTGTCCTAGTTGATCAACCTTTGATGCTGTCCTAATTGATCAACCTTTGATGCTGTCCTAGTTGATCAACCTTTGATGCTGTCCTAGTTGATCAACCTTTGATGCTGTCCTAGTTGATCAACCTTCAATGCTGTCCTAGTTGATCAACCTTTGATGCTGTCCTAGTTGATCAACCTTCAATGCTGTCCTAGTTGATCAACCTTTAATGCTGTCCTAGTTGATCAACCTTTGATGCTGTCCTAATTGATCAACCTTTGATGCTGTCCTAGTTGATCAACCTTTGATGCTGTCCTAGTTGATCAACCTTTGATGCTGTCCTAGTTGATCAACCTTCAATGCTGTCCTAGTTGATCAACCTTCAATGCTGTCCTAGTTGATCAACCTTTGATGCTCTCCTAGTTGATCAACCTTTGATGCTGTCCTAGTTGATCAACCTTTGATGCTGTCCTTGTTAATCAACCTTTGATGCTGTCCTTGTTGATCAACCTTTGATGCTCTCCTTGTTGATCAACCTTTGATGCTCTCCTAGATGTTCAACCTTTAATGCTGTCCTAGTTGATCAACCTTTGATGCTGTCCTTGATGATCAACCTTAGATGTTGTCCTTGTTGATCAACCTTTGATGTTGTCCTTGATGATCAACCTTAGATGTTGTCCTTGTTGATCAACCTTTGATGCAATACTTGACCATATTCTTATTGCTCTACTGAAGTCTGTCAACTCAGGCTGACATTGCTGAAGTCTCTCAGGTCTAGATGACTTTATTCGTAGATGCGTGGAACAGTCTTCCGAGTAGGGTAACCGAGGCTCAGACCCTGGGTAGCTTTAAAAAGATAATGAACAGATATATGAGTTGGAGGGGCTGGGTTTGATTGGTGTCGTGGGTACGAGAGTAAATTCTTGGGTAGCTTTGGGTAGTGGTGGTTTTGATAAGGACCTGCCTTGTATGGGCCAGTAGGCCTTCATCACTGTTCCTCCACTCCCATATATATATATATATATATATATATATATATATATATATATATATATATATATATATATATATATATATATATATATATATATATATAACCATAGGAGAAGTTGAATGATAGCTCTAGACCTTTCGGACTGCAAGCAGCATATCATCAGGAATTTTCAGTGTTGAAGAAATGAGTCGAAAATCCAGGCAGGTTTGCAGTGCCTAATAAGCTAAACTTGCCGAAGCGGATATAAAACAAGTTTTCCAACGACTGTAAATGAGGACAAATTTTCGTTACACCATTATGGAAAACTTGAGTAAATAATAATTAGAACGGAGTATAAAACGAATTTTAAGAACACAATAGAGCAAAAAACTAATGTGATGAACTTGGGAGTGATAATGTGAGAGGATCTCACCTTCAAGGATCATAACAGTGTCACTATCACAACTGCAAGGAAAATGATAGGATGGATATCGAGAACTTTCAAAACAAGGAATGCAAAGCCAGTGATGAATCTCTTTAGATCACTTGTTCTCTCTAGGCTGGAATACTGTTGTACACTAACAGTTCCATTCCAGAGAATGTACAGAGAACCTTCACTGCATCTATAATAAGTTCCATCAGACACATTAATTACTGGGAATGCTTGGAGTCCCTTTGATCTGTACTCCTTGGAACACAGAGGATAAAGGCACATAATTTATACCTGGAATGTCCTAGATGGACTGGTCTCAAATCTGCACACATAAATCACTTTCAATGAAAGCGAAAGGCTAGACAGGCTGTACAACATCATCCCATTGAAAAGTAGGGGCATCGTGAGTACACTAAGTGATAACACAATAAGTGTGTTGGGCCCAAGGCTGTTCAACAGGTTGCCATTATTGAAAAAGGGGATTACCAATAGATTCCTGGCTGTCTTCAAGAAGGCGCTGGACAGGCACCTAAAGTCAGTACCTGACTAGCCAGACTGTGTTTTGTACGTCAGTTTACGTGTTGTCAGCAGTAACAGCCTGGTTGATCAGACCCTGATCCACCGCGAGGCCTGGTCACAGTCCTGGCCGCGGGGGCGTTGACCCCGAAATATATATATATATATATATATATATATATATATATATATATATATATATATATATATATATATATATATATATATATATATATATATATATATATATATATATATATATATATATATATATATATATATATATATATATATTCAATTCAATTCAAGTTTATTCTCTATAAGGGTTACAATGTGGGGTTTACAGGTTTTGGGTATTGTGTGGTTTACATGTTATAAAATACTAATTACAGAGGGGCCACTAGGACACCTAGCATGGCTAGGCATTTCGAACAGACTTAGATTAAATCTTAACATTAAATCCTTACAGATTATGGTATTAAGGCTAAGTGACTACATCATAATTTGTGAGTTTAGCAATGTGAATGCTTTTGTTTTGGCACAATACAAGGTGTCTATATCAGAGTATCATAGGCAAACTTATGACTAGTTAGGATTTATTATTTTAAGATTAGTATTTCTGGGTTTATAGTCAGTGGGTGAGTGAGTGTAATTGTGAACCACCAGGTGGTTATCATGTAGTTAGTTGTCGGGGTGGATCAGGGAGATAAGATGTTTTCTAATTGTAGTTTTGACAATGATGAATGTGTCTGCAGTTCTAGAGTTTTCAGGTAGGGTGTTCCAGATTTTAGGTCCTTTGAAATACATTGAATTTTTGTAAAGGTTTAGTCGAACACGGGGAATGTCATAGAGATGTTTGTGTCTGGTGTTATGCCCGTGGATCCTGTCACAACTATCAAGAAAGCGTTTTAGGTCAAGGCTAATATTGGAATTTAAAGTCCTGTAGATATAGATTGCACAGTATTAAGTGTGGATGTTCTGAACAGGGAGTAAGTTTAGATCTATGAAGAGTGGGGGGGGTGTTGCCAGGGATGGGATTTAGTGATTATTCTTACTGCGGCTTTTTGTTGGGTTATTATTGGCTTTAGGTGTGTTGCTGCAGTTGATCCCCAAGCACAGACAGCATAGGTGAGGTATGGATATATAAGTGAATGGTATAGTGTGAGAAGGGTAGTTTGCGGTACGTAGTATCGTATCTTGGAGAGGATCCCCACCGTTTTGGACACCTTTTTTGTTATGTGTTGGATATGGGTGCTGAAATTTAGGTTGTTGTCGAGGTATAGGCCAAGGAATTTGCCCTCATTATGTCTGGCAATTAGAGTGTTGTCGATCTTAATGTTAAGTTGCGCAACACCTGCTCTGCTACCAAACATAATATAGTAGGTTTTGCCAGTGTTAAGTGTAAGTTTATTGGCTGTCATCCAAGTCGATATTTTGAGCAGCTCCTCGTTAACAATGGTGTCCAGGGTGGCAAGATTAGGGTGGGAGATGACATAAGTCGTGTCGTCAGCAAAGAGAATGTTTTTCAGGTGTTGGGATATGTTTGGAAGATCATTGATGTAAATGAGGAAGAGCAGGGGTCCAAGGACACTTCCCTGCGGAACTCCAGTATCAAGTGGCCGTACTGATGAGGCTGTGTCTTTAATGGTGACATACTGATACCTATTAGAAAGATAGGGTTTAAAATATGCAAGCGCATGGCCTCTTATACTATAGTGGTCAAGTTTGTGGAGTAGGATGCCGTGGTCTACTGTGTCAAACGCTTTTTTTAGGTCAATAAAAATTCCTAGCGGATATTCCTTATTTTCCAGTGCTGTGTAAAGCAGGTCTAGCATTTTTATAACTGCATCATTAGTGCTTTTATTTTTCCTGAATCCAAATTGGCAGGGGTTGAGTATGTTTTGTGACGTTATAAATGAATATAGTCTCCTGTGCACGAGTTTCTCGAAGATTTTGGATAGCAATGGTAAGTTTGATATTGGCCTATAGTTGTTTATGTCTGTAGGGTCACCACCTTTATGTATTGGTGTAACCCTTGCTGTCTTGAGTAGTGTCTGGAAAGTGCCAGTTTCTAGTGACTTGTTAAAAAGTAATGTAATAGCATGCGAAAGGACATGGGCCGCTCGCTTGTACAATAATGGTGGGACGTGAGACAGATTCCCAGAGTTATTTTTAAGTGACTTTATGATTGCGGTGACTTCCGTGGGCTCAGTTGGTACAAGATAGAAGGAATTTGGGAAATTCCCATCTAGGTAGTCACTGGCACGGCCATTGGTACGTGGGATTATACTGGCGAGATTAGATCCTATGTTTCAGAAGAAGTCGTTTATCTTGTTAGCTGTGTCAGTGGGATGCAGTGGTGTTTCATGAGGTTTAGTTAGAACAATATTCTTGTTTTTTTCAGTTTGTGGGTCCCCAGAATCTGGGAAAGTGTTTTCCAGGTCTTTTTTTATATCTCCTCTTGTGTCAGTGAATCTGCTGGAGTAGTACAGTTGTTTGGCTTTCTTTATTAATTTGGTGAGAACTGTTGAATATTGTTTAAGAATATCTTTGTGTATTAAGCCCTGTCTATATTGCTTTTCATATTGGTGTTTCTTATCAATGGATTTCAGAATGCTGCTGGTTAGCCATGGGCAACCATGCCGTTTATATATATATATATATATATATATATATATATATATATATATATATATATATATATATATATATATATATATATATATATATATATATATATATATATATATATATATAAAGAGAGAGAGAGAGAGAGAAACAGAGAAACAGAGACAGAGACAGAGACAGACAGACGCACATACACACACACACACACACACACACACACACACACACACACACACACACACACACACACACACACACACACACAAACACACTTACACTCACACACATACACATACACTCACACACACACACACACACACACACACACACACACACACACACACACACACACACACACACACACACACACACACACACACACACACACACACACACACACACACACACACACATGTAACAACAAAATGCAAGGAGGCAGTGGAAAGGTTTATTCACAAGGGCAACAGAAACAATGGGAAGACCAGAACGAGCCCCTGGTTTACCCGACGGTGTAAGGAGGCAAAAACAAAGTGCAATAGAGAATGGAAAAAGTACAGAAGGCAGAGAACACATGAAAATAGGGAGATCGGTCGCAGAGCCATGAACGAGTATGTACAGGTAAGGAGGGAGGCCCAGCGACAGTATGAAAATAACATAGCATCCATAA
>NC_091293.1:44397425-44549925 GCF_038502225.1 Cherax quadricarinatus
TCAGGGACGGGAAATCCTGTGTCACAAACTTACAGGAGTTTTATGACATGGTGACAGCAGTAAGACAAGAGAGAGAGGGGTGGGTGGATTGCATTTTCTTGGACTGTAAGAAGGCGTTGGACACAGTTCCACACAAAAGATTAGTGCAAAAACTGTAGGACCAAGCAGGGATAACAGAGGAGGCACTACAATGGATCAGTAAATACTTGTCAGGAAGACAGCAGCGAGTCATGGTACGTGGCGAGGTGTCAGAGTGGGCCCCTATGACCAGCGGGGTCCCACAGGGGTCAGTCCTAGGACCAGTGCTGTTTCTGGTATTTGTAAACGACATGACGGAAGGAATAGACTCCAAAGTGTCCCTGTTTGCCGATGACGTGAGGTTGATGAGAGGAATTCATTCGGTCGAAGACCAGGCAGAACTACAAACGTATCTGGACAGGCTGCAGACGTGGTTCAGCAATTGGCTCTTGGGGTTCAACCCCACCAAGTGCAAAGTCATGAAGATTGGGGAAAGGTAAAGAAAACCGCAGACGGAGTACAGCCTAAGGGGCCAGAGACTACAAACCTCACTCAAGGAAAAAGATCTTGGGGTGAGTATAACACCAGGCACATCTCCTGAGGCACACATCAACCAAATAACTGCTGCAGCATATGCTCGCCTAGCAAACCTCAGAACATCATTCCGACATCTTCATAAGGAATCGTTCAGGACCCTGTACACCGTGTACGTTAGGCCCATATTGGAGTATGCGGCACCAGTTTGGAACCCACACCTAGCCAAGCAAATAAGGAAACTAGAGAAAGTGCAAAGGTTTGCAACAAGACTAGTCCCAGAGCTAAGGGATATGCCCTACGAGGAGAGGTTAAGGGAAATCGACAGGAGAGATAGGGGGGACGCGATAACGACATACAAAATACTGAGAGGAATTGACAAGGTGAACAAAGACAGGATGTTCCAGAGATGGGACACAGCAACAAGGGGACACAGTTGGAAGTTGAAGACACAGATGAATCACAGGAATGTTAGGAAGTATTTCTTCAGCCACAGAGTAGTCAGGAAGTAGAATAGTTTGGGAAACGATGTAGTGGAGGCAGGATCCATACATAGCTTTAAGCAGAGGTATGATAAAGCTCACGGTTCAGGGAGAGTGACCTAGTAGCGACCAGTGAAGAGGCGGGGCCAGGAACTCGGACACGACCCGTGCAACCTCAACTAGGTGAGTACAACTAGGTGAGTACACACACACTCACGCACACACACGCGCACATACACACACACACACACACACACACACACACACACACACACACACACACACACACACACACACACACACACACACACACACACACACACATACATACACATACCCACACACACACACACACACAGTAGCAACCGGTGAAGAGGCGGGGCCAGAAGCTAAGACTCGACCCCTGCAACCACAAATAGGTGAGTACAAATAGGTGAGTACACACACACACACACACATACACACACACACACATACACATACACACACATACACACACATATACAGACACACACACACAAAATGCTGATGGTAGTTGTGGTAAGAGCTGAACCGACTACAAGGGGATAACACAATACAATCGACCTGTGGAGGGGCTATCGTTGAGGGGTGGGTGGATAGAAGGAGGGACAGGGGATGATCAAGAGAGTTGAAGAGGGGAAGCGAAGTGGTGTGGGGGGGTTGAAAGAGAGGTGAAGGTGAGGCGGAGAAAGGAGTGGGGAGAGGTTGTTTAGGTGGCGCGGGAGTTATGGAGAAGTTGAGGGGTGGTTGGGGTGAGGAGTGGTTGTGGTAGAAATGTAGCAGCGGTTCCGAAGAATGATGAGGGTGATTGAGGTGGAATGTGGGTGGCTGAGAAAGAGTGGGATGGTTGAGGTGGATTTGGGTTGGTGAGAGGTATGGTGGTGAATGGGGTGAGAGTCTGGGTGGTTGAGTTGGAGTGTGGGTCTTTTAGGAATGCACTCCAGTAGTGTGCAGGCATTGTATTTCCCACTCCCAGAACCGTAACATCACAGCCCCCTTCAAAGTGTAGGCACTGTACTTCTCAGTCCAGTACTTTAATATCCACAACCCTTCTTCAGAGTGCTGTTACTGTACTTCTCTTCTCCAGAACTGCAACATCCCCACCCCTTTTTCAGAGCTCCGGCAAAGTATTCCCCACATACATAACCGCAACATCCTTGTCCCTCCAGAGTGGATGCACTGTACTGTCCACCTGTAGAACTGCAACTTTGTAACCCCTCCTTCCAGGTGTAGGCACTGTACTCATTGCCACCTCGGGATTCAAGTCTGATAACCATTTTCCCTAAATCTCTTTATGAATGTTAACTTGCTCACACTTCAACAACACTACTAGTCATAAAAGCTAATTATTTCTACTCACTCAGATGTAACATTCTCTAACAAGTAGGCTGGATGCCGAGACTCACAGTACTACTCCTGGAGGTACAGGTGTAGTGTTCTGAGTTGTGTCCACCTCTTCATGTGCTGCAGTGCTTCCTTACTCTCTTTATCCACTAAACTTAGCCAAAATTCTGCTCACATAGGGTACGCAGCCTTGGATCACTCAGCTGTCTTCTGGGTGCCTTCCAGGTCACTGATCAAGGGAGTTGAAGGGTTTTTTCTTGTCCAAATATACTCATAAATTCACACTTTATCTCCCAGTGAAGAGTCAGAGGTTAGATCATCGGGTCTTGTGCATACATATATTGTACAATATATAAGAATATAACAACATAAGAAAGAAGGAACACGGCAACAGGCCTATTGACCCATGCGGAGCAGGTCCATAACCCCCCCCCCCGGATTAGCCCAATGACCCCCCTCCCAGAATTAGCCTAATGACCCACTCAGTCTGGTCACCTCCACTCAAGGAAGGAGCACGGCACCAGACCCAGCAGCACAAGCTAGTCAGGTCCAACTCACACCCACCCACACCCACTCATGTATTTATCTAACCTATTTTAAAACTACACAACGTTTTAGCCTGAATAACTGTACTCGGGAGTTTGTTCCACTCATCCACAACTCTATTACCAAACCAGTGCTTTCCTATATCCTTCCTGAATCTGAATTTTTCCAATTTGAAACCATTGCTGCGAGTCCTGTATTGGCTGGAAATTTTCAACACGCTATTTACATCCTCTTAATTTATTCTTGTTTTCCATTTATTCAAGAAGAAAACAATCGAGTTTTTTCCTTTATACCGGAGAAGGAGTTACTAGCCTCTTGCTCCCAGTATTTTAGTCGCCTTTTACAACATGCATGAATTATGGAGGAAGGATTCTTCTCCACTTCCCCATGAAGACTGTATGATATATAGTTGTATCTTATTCCCTGTTATTAATATACGCTGTTGTGTCATTGCTAGCGCCTTGGCTTACTCAGCCAGCTTATATCACATTATTATTACTAAAGCATATATTTATTGCTGCTACTGCTGCTGCTTCACCCATCCAGGTCTTACAAGCATCAGTGGTTCCAGTGAACCAGAGAAACACAGTTTGCCTTCATATTCTTAGTAATTTTAATATGTAAATTCTTTCATTTCATTTCAACAGAATTATGTACAAATAGTATATATGTGGTTAGCTACCTAGTGTTTTGGCTGGTCTTATATGCTAGCTGACCCATGTTATTTGATTTCGAATTTACTACGTGGGTTTGTTTGTTAATGTATGGCGGGTTTCCGGGCTTGTCAGGAGGCCCCGGCTGAACTAGAGGCAGCCGTCAGGGAAGAAGGTAGGACGGGCTTGTCAGGAGGCCCCGGCTGAACTAGAGGCAGCCGTCAGGGAAGAAGGTAGGACGGGCTTGTCAGGAGGCCCCGGCTGAACTAGAGGCAGCCGTCAGGGAAGAAGGCAGGACGGGCTTGTCAGGAGGCCCCGGCTGAACTAGAGGCAGCCGTCAGGGAAGAAGGTAGGACGGGCTTGTCAGGAGGCCCCGGCTGAACTAGAGGCAGCCGTCAGGGAAGAAGGCAGGACGCATCACAATGCATCACACTGACACTTGCCACAAACAATATATAAAGTCACCACTTTTGTCACCACTTTTGTCACCACTTTTGTCACCACTTTTGTCACCACTTCCATTGGTGACCGAACCAGAAAAAAAAAGTTTCCGTCTTGATTTTTTTTTAAAATAAACTGGTGTCTGCACCATCCCTGGTGGGAGTGTCTGACTGTGGGAATGTCTGACTGTGGGAGTGTCTGACTGTGGGAGTGTCTGACTGTGGGAATGTCTGACTGTGGGAGTGTCTGACTGTGGGAGTGTCTGACTGTGGGAATGTCTGACTGTGGGAGTGTCTGACTGTGGGAGTGTCTGACTGTGGGAGTGTCTGACTGTGGGAGTGTCTGACTGTGGGAGTGTCTGACTGTGGGAGTGTCTGACTGTGGGAGTGTCTGACTGTGGGAGTGTCTCACGGTGGGAGTGTCTCACGGTGGGAGTGTCTCACGGTGGGAGTGTCTCACGGTGGGAGTGTCTCACGGTGGGAGTGTCTCACTGTGGGAGTGTCTCACGGTGGAAGTGTCTCACGGTGGGAGTGTCTCACGGTGGGAGTGTCTCACGGTGGGAGTGTCTCACGGTGGGAGTGTCTCACGGTGGGAGTGTCTCACGGTGGGAGTGTCTCACGGTGGGAGTGTCTCACTGTGGGAGTGTCTCACGGTGGAAGTGTCTCACGGTGGGAGTGTCTCACGGTGGGAGTGTCTCACGGTGGGAGTGTCTCACGGTGGGAGTGTCTCACGGTGGGAGTGTCTCACGGTGGGAGTGTCTCACAGTGGGAGTGTCTCACTGTGGGAGTGTCTCACAGTGGGAGTGTCTCACAGTGGGAGTGTCTCACGGTGGGAGTGTCTCACGGTGGGAGTGTCTCACGGTGGGAGTGTCTCACGGTGGGAGTGTCTCACGGTGGGAGTGTCTCACGGTGGGAGTGTCTCACTGTGGGAGTGTCTCACGGTGGAAGTGTCTCACGGTGGGAGTGTCTCACGGTGGGAGTGTCTCACGGTGGGAGTGTCTCACGGTGGGAGTGTCTCACGGTGGGAGTGTCTCACGGTGGGAGTGTCTCACGGTGGGAGTGTCTCACTGTGGGAGTGTCTCACAGTGGGAGTGTCTCACGGTGGGAGTGTCTCACGGTGGGAGTGTCTCACGGTGGGAGTGTCTCACGGTGGGAGTGTCTCACTGTGGGAGTGTCTCACGGTGGCCGTGTCTCACGGTGGGAGTGTCTCACGGTGGGAGTGTCTCACGGTGGGAGTGTCTCACGGTGGGAGTGTCTCACGGTGGGAGTGTCTCACGGTGGGAGTGTCTCACGGTGGGAGTGTCTCACTGTGGGAGTGTCTCACAGTGGAAGTGTCTCACAGTGGGAGTGTCTCACGGTGGGAGTGTCTCACGGTGGGAGTGTCTCATGGTGGGAGTGTCTCACAGAGGGAGTGTCTCACAGTGGGAGTGTCTTACGGTGGGAGTGTCTCACGGTGGGAGTGTCTCACAGTGGGAGTATCTCACAGTGGGAGTGTCTCACGGTGGGAGTGTCTCACAGTGGGAGTGTCTCACAGTGGGAGTATCTCACAGTGGGAGTGTCTCACAGTGGGAGTGTCTCACAGTGGGAGTATCTCTCAGGGGGAGTGTCTCACAGTGGGAGTATCTCACAGGGGGAGTATCTCACAGGGGGAGTGTCTCACAGGGAGAGAACAGGGAGAGACTTGTCCACGAGAATTCATGGACACACACGCCTGCAGCACGGATGACACTGGTAATCACGTGTATCCCCCCCAGAGATCAGCTCAAGAGAAGCACTGTACAGCTGATCTATGGGGAAGGGGGGGGGTGACACTAGATGTGAGGACACTCCATCTCCCCGCTGCGTCACACTCCGTCTCCCCGCTGCGTCACACTCCGTCTCCCCGCTGCGTCACACTCCATCTCCCCGCTGCGTCACACTCCATCTCCCCGCTGCGTCACACTCCATCTCCCCGCTGCGTCACACTCCGTCTCCCCGCTGCGTCACACTCCGTCTCCCCGCTGCGTCACTCATCATTACCTAACAACACCATCGCTCAAAAACTTCTCAATTATAACCTTGTGTAAATATAATGGTATAACCTGCTTCCCCGGAGACTGTCACGTGATATAGCTGTAATACACTGCATTCTTCACCTCCGATAATATCCTGCACCTCACCCCACTGTTGTTACTCTCTCTCTCTCTCTCTGTCTCTCTGTCTCTCTCTCTCTCTCTCTCTCTCTCTCTCTCTCTCTCTCTCTCTCTCTCTCTCTCTCTCTCTCTCTCTCTCTCTCTCTCTCTCTCTCTCTCTCTCTCTCTCTCTTTCCCAATGCATTTGAAGTGATCAAAGTCTAAGGTTGAAACATTTTCAATAAACGTGTCTCAGTATTCATGTCTGCACTCACTACCTTCCTCTTGCACTCACTACCTTCCTCTTGCACTCACTACCTTCCTCTTGCACTCACTACCTTCCTCTTGCACTCACTACCTTCCTCTTGCACTCACTACCTTCCTCTTGCACTCACTACCTTCCTCTTGCACTCACTACCTTCCTCTTGCACTCACTACCTTCCTCTTGCACTCACTACCTTCCTCTTGCACTCACTACCTTCCTCTTGCACTCACTACCTTCCTCTTGCACTCACTACCTTCCTCTTGCACTCACTACCTTCCTCTTGCACTCACTACCTTCCTCTTGCACTCACTACCTTCCTCTTGCACTCACTACCTTCCACTTGCACTCACTACCTTCCTCTTGCACTCACTACCTTCCTCTTGCACTCACTACCTTCCACTTGCACTCACTACCTTCCTCTTGCACTCACTACCTTCCTCTTGCACTCACTACCTTCCTCTTGCACTCACTACCTTCCTCTTGCACTCACTACCTTCCTCTTGCACTCACTACCTTCCTCTTGCACTCACTACCTTCCTCTTGCACTCACTACCTTCCTCTTGCACTCACTACCTTCCTCTTGCACTCACTACCTTCCTCTTGCACTCACTACCTTCCTCTTGCACTCACTACCTTCCTCTTGCACTCACTACCTTCCTCTTGCACTCACTACCTTCCTCTTGCACTCACTACCTTCCTCTTGCACTCACTACCTTCCTCTTGCACTCACTACCTTCTTCTTGCACTCACTACCTTCCTCTTGCACTCACTACCTTCCTCTTGCACTCACTACCTTCTTCTTGCACTCACTACCTTCTTCTTGCACTCACTACCTTCCTCTTGCACTCACTACCTTCTTCTTGCACTCACTACCTTCCTCTTGCACTCACTACCTTCCTCTTGCACTCACTACCTTCCTCTTGCACTCACTACCTTCCTCTTGCACTCACTACCTTCCTCTTGCACTCACTACCTTCCTCTTGCACTCACTACCTTCTTCTTGCACTCACTACCTTCTTCTTGCACTCACTACCTTCCTCTTGCACTCACTACCTTCTTCTTGCACTCACTACCTTCCTCTTGCACTCACTACCTTCCTCTTGCACTCACTACCTTCCTCTTGCACTCACTACCTTCCTCTTGCACTCACTACCTTCCTCTTGCACTCACTGCCTTCCTTTTGCACTCACTACCTTCATCTTGCACTCACTACCTTCCTCTTGCACTCACTACCTTCCTCTTGCACTCACTACCTTCCTCTTGCACTCACTGCCTTCCTCTTGCACTCACTACTTTCCTCTTGCACTCACTACCTTCCTCTTTCACTCACTACCTTCCTCTTGCACTCACTACCTTCCTCTTGCAGCACTCACTGCCTTCCTCTTGCACTCACTACCTTCCTCTTGCACTCACTACCTTCCTCTTGCACTCACTATCTTCCTCTTGCACTCACTACCTTCGTCTTGCACTTACTACCTTCCCCTTGCACTCACTGCCTTCCTCTTGCACTCACTGCCTTCCTCTTGCACTCACTATCTTCCTCTTGCACTCACTGCCTTCCTCTTGCACTCACTACCTTCGTCGTGCAAGGAGAGAAGTGAAAATTGAAGAAAGGAAGATTCAGAGAATGAGGAAAATCAATGAGAGGAGGATGTCAGTAACGAGGGAATGATGACTGGTATGAAAGAGGGTATGGAACAGAGGGAGGAAGGGAATGTGGAATTGAGGAGAGAGTTGGGGAGAGATAAAGAAAAGCAGGATAGCCACCTATACAACACATAGTCTTGATATCATACTCCTCCTCCAGGGTATTCATTCCAAACTCTCTCCCACACACATTACCCCCCACTCCCCACACACACTCCCCACACACACTCCCCACACACTCCCCACACACTCCCCACACACACACACACACACACACACACTCCCCACACACCCTACAAGGCACACAACATCCCAGGTAATTACCACACAGCAGCAGCTCTGAGAGTTGCCTATTGTTTGTCTTCCTGTCCTTGTGACGGTAATATTACCAACCTTCAAAACTATTCTCTGTACGCTTTAATACACACTCCCTGTACTCCTTTATACACATTTCTTTTACTCTTTTATACATTCCGTGTTCTCTTTACATTTCATATATGCATGTCGTGCCGAATAGGCAGAACTTGCGATCTTGGCTTAAATAGAGATGTTCGTCTTGCCATATAGGACAAGTGACAATTTGTGTATGCAATAATTTCGCCAAAATCATTCTTAACCTAACGAAAAAAATATATTTCACTGTGTTTGTTTAGTATTAAATTACTGTAAACAAATCTAAAATATATTTAGTTGGGTTAGGCTAAAATAAATTGTTCTTGTTATAATAAGGTTAGGTAAGTTTTCTAAGATTCTTTTGGTGCAAAATTAAAAATTTTTACATTAACATTAATGAAAAATATATATCTTTAAACGTATAAGAGAAAATTTTAGAAAGGACTTAATTTTAAATGAGTTCTTACTAATTGACCACTTTTACCTATTCGGCACGACATGTATATATATATGTATGTATACATATATATATATATATATATATATATATATATATATATATATATATATATATATATATATATATATATATATATATATATATATATGTAAGACAAGCCACGGGGGGGGGGGGTTGAAATCTTTAGCTCAAGTACTTTCACACTTGTCAATGCATCATCAGGAACTGTACAAAGGCAGCAACAGGAGAAACAGGGTAAGTTGTTTCAGAGTGTGGTAACGCTGTGGCACCAGCCAATATATGACTGAGGGGGAGGCCCAGCGGACTCCCAACCACACACCGGCACCCCCAACACCCCACCCCATATTGGGTCGGGGGTATTAGGCCCCACAGTTTGTAGATAGCATGAGGTAAAATAACTAGGAGATAGTTAATAGCCAGTCCAGGGGTCTATTGGCAGTACCCTTTATGTATGCTGGGAGGCAGTTGAAGAGTCTTGGGCCTCTGACACTTTTCGTGTTTGTTCCAGCGACTGTATTGTTCTAGTCACAGCATTGTTCCAGTCACAGTATTGTTCCAGCCACAGTATTGTTTCAGCCACGATAATGTTCCAGCCACAGTATTATTCCAGTCCCGGTACTGTTTCACCCACGGCATTTTTCCAACCACGGCATTTTTCCAACCACGGCATTGTTTCATCCACGGTATTGTTTCCGCCATGGCGTTGTTCCAGCCACTTCTTTGTTTAGCCACTTTATTGTTCCAGCTATGGCATTGTTCCAGCCACTTCACTGTTCCAGCAATGGCATTGTTTCAGCCACTTTACTGTTCCAGCCACTTTGTTGTTCCACCCATGGCATTGTTCCAGCCACAATACAGAAATCTTTATTCTATGATATTTTTCCATCGTATTTGTAAGTATTCATAAATTCACGAGGAAGCGCTAAACCTGTAGGGATCACACAGCGCCTGGAGGAATGGGTACTAATCAGGTTTGATCCCAGGAAGCTGCTTCTCCTGCTTCTGCTGCTCCATCTACTGCTCCTGTCCTTTTTGTTGCTTCTCCTGCTGCTGCTGCTGTTCCAGCTCCTGGTGCTACTCCTGCTTCTGCTACTGCTCCTATTGCTGCTCTTACTCCTGGTGCTGCGACAGCTGTAACTGACGCTGTTGTTGTTAATCTGCTGCTGCTGCTGTTACTGCTGTAATTGTTGCTGCTGCTGCTACTGTTGCTGTTGTTGTTGCTGCTGCTGCTGCTGTTACTGCTGCTGCTGCTGTCCTGGCAGGCCGCAACACTGCTGTCATGGCCGGCCAGAACATTGCTGCTGGCCTGGCTGGCCACAACACTGCTGCTGTCATGGTTGGCAACAACACTGCTCCACTCCTGGCTGGCCACGACACTGCTGCTGTCCTGGCTGGCCACAACACTGCTGTTGGCCTGGCTGGCCACAACACTGCTGCTGTCTTGGCTGGCCACAACAATGCTGCTGTCCTGGCTGGCCACAACTCTGCTGTTGACCTGGCTGGCCATAACACTACTGTTGTCCTGGCTGGCCACAACACTGCTGCTCTCCTGGCTGGCCACAACACTGTTCCTCTCCTGGCTGGCCACAACACTGCTGCTGGCCTGGCTGACCACAACACTGCTGCTGTCCTGGCTGGCCACAACACTGCTCCTGTTCTGGCTGGCCACAAAACAGCTGCTGCCCGGGCTGGCCACAACACTGCTGCTGTCCGGACTGGCCACAACACTGCTCCTGTTCTGGCTGGCCACAACACTGCTGCTGCCCTGGCTGCCCACAACACTGCTGCTGGCCTGACTGGCCACAGCACTGCTCCTGTTCTGGCTGGCCACAACACTGCTGCTGCCCTGGCTGGCCACAACACTGCTGCTGGCCTGGCTCGCCACAACATTGCTGCTGTCCTGGCTGGCCATAACACTGCTGCTGTAGCTAGCTGGCCACAGCACTGTTCCTGCCCTGGATAGCCACAACACTGCTGCTGCCCTGGCTGGCCACAACACTGCTGCTGTCTTAACTGGCCACAAAACTGCTGCTGCCCTGGCTGGCAACAACACTGCAGCTGTCCTGGGTGGCCACAACACTGCTGCTGTCCTGGCTGGCCACAACACTGCTGCTGTCTTGGCTGGCCACAACACTGCTGCTGTCTTGGCTGGCCACAACACAGCTGCTGTCCTGGCTGGCCACAACACTGCTGCTGGCCTGGTTGGCCACAACACTGCTGCTGTCCTGGCTGGCCACAACACTGCTGTTGGGCTGGCTGGCCACAACACTGCTGCTGGCCTGGCTGGCTGGCCACAACACTGCTGCTGACCTGGCTGGCCACAACACTGCTGCTGGCCTGGCTGGCCACAACACTGCTGCTGTTCTGGCTGGCCACAACACTGCTGCTGTCCTGACTGGCCACAACACTGCTGCTGGCCTGGCTGGCCTGGCTGGCCTGGCTGGCCTGGCTGGCCTGGCTGGCCACAACACTGCTGCTGGCCTGGCAGGCCACAACACTGCTACTGGCCAGGCTGGCCAAAACACTGGTGCTGGCCAGGCTGGAGTTAACACTGGTGCTGGCCAGGCTGGAGTTAACACTGGTGCTGGCCAGGCTAGCCACAACACTGCTGCTGGTCAGGCTGGCAACAACACTGCTGCTGGAGAGGCTGGACTCAACACTGGTGCTGACCAGGCTGGCCACAACACTGCTGCTGGCCTGGCTGGCCACAACACTGCTGCTGGCCAGGTTGGCCACAACACTGCTGCTGGCCAGGCTGGCCACAACACTGCTGCTGGCCAGGCAGGCCACAACACTGCTGCTGGCCAGGCTGGCCACAACACTGCTGCTGCCCAGGATGGCCACAACACTGCTGCTGGCCAGGCTGGCCACAACACTGCTGCTGGCCAGGCTGGCCACAACACTGCTGCTGGCCTAGCTGGCCACAACACTGCTGCTGGCCAGGCTGGCCACATCACTGCTGCTGGCCAGGCTGGCCACAACACTGCTGCTGGCCAAGCTGGCCACAAAACTGCTGCTGGTCAGGCTGGCCACAACACTGCTGCTGGCCTGGCTGGCCTGGCTGGCCACAACACTGCTGCTGGCCTGGCTGGCCACAACACTGGTGCTGGCCAGGCTGGCCAAAACGCTGGTGCTGGCCAGGCTGGAGTCAACACTGGTGCTGGCCAGGCTGGCCACAACACTGCCGCTGGCCAGGCTGGCAACAACACTGCTGATGGCCAGGCTGGACTCAACACTGGTGCTGACCAGGCTGGCCACAACACTGCTGCTGGCCTGGCTGGCAAGAACACTACTGCTGGCCAGGCTGGCCACATCACTGCTGCTGGCCAGGCTGGACTCAACACTGGTGCTGACCAGGCTGGCCACAACACTGCTGCTGGCCAGGCTGGCCACAACACTGCTGCTGGCCAGGCTGGCCACAACACTGCTGCTGGCCAGGCTGGCCACAACACTGCTGCTGGCCAGGCTGGCCACAACACTGCTGCTGGCCAGGCTGGCCACAACACTGCTGCTGACCAGGCTGGCCACAACACTGGTGCTGACCAGGCTGGCCACAACACTGCTGCTGGCCAGGCTGGCCACAACACTGCTGCTGGCCAGGCTGGCCACAACACTGCTGCTGGCCAGGCTGGCCACAACACTGCTGCTGACCAGGCTGGCCACAACACTGGTGCTGGCCAGGCTGGCCACAACACTGCTGCTGACCAGGCTGGCCACAACACTGGTGCTGGCCAGGCAGGCCACAACACTGCTGCTGGCCAGGCAGGCCACAACACTGCTGCTGGCCAGGCTGGCCACAACACTGCTGTTGGCCTGGCTGGCCACAACACTGCTGCTGGCCTGGCAGGCTGGCCAAAACACTGCTGCTGACCTGGCTGGCCACAACACTGCTGCTGGCCTGGCTGGCCACAACACTGCTGCTGTCCTGGATGGCCACAACACTGCTGCTGTCCTTACTGGCCACAACACTGCTGCTGGCCTGGCTGGCCTGGCTGGCCTGGCTGGCCTGGCTGGCCACAACACTGCTGCTGGACTAGCAGGCCACAACACTGCTACTGGCCAGGCTGGCCAAAACACTGGTGCTGGCAAGGCTGGAGTCAACACTGGTGCTGGCCAGGCTGGCCACAACACTGCTGCTGGCCAGGCTGGCAACAACACTGCTGCTGGAGAGGCTGGACTCAACACTGGTGCTGACCAGGCTGGACACAACACTGATGCTGGCCTGGCTGGCCACAACACTGCTGCTGGCCAGGCTGGCCACAACACTGCTGCTGGCCAGGATGGCCACAACACTGCTGCTGGCCAGGCTGGCCATAACACTGCTGCTGGCCAGGCTGGCCACAACACTGCTGCTGGCCTAGCTGGCCACAACACTGCTGCTGGCCAGGCTGGCCACAACACTGCTGCTGGCCAGGCTGGCCACAATACTGCTGCTGGCCAAGCTGGCCACAAAACTGCTGCTGGCCAGGCTGGCCACAACACTGCTGCTGGCCTGGCTGGCCTGGCTGGCCTGGCTGGCCACAACACTGCTGCTGGCCAGGCTGGCCACAACACTGGTGCTGGCCAGGCTGGCCAAAACACTGGTGCTGGCCAGGCTGGAGTCAACACTGGTGCTGGCCAGGCTGGCCACAACACTGCCGCTGGCCAGGCTGGCAACAACACTGCTGATGGCCTGGCTGGACTCAACACTGGTGCTGACCAGGCTGGCCACAACACTGCTGCTGGCCTGGCTGGCAAGAACACTACTGCTGGCCAGGCTGGCCACATCACTGCTGCTGGCCAGGCTGGACTCAACACTGGTGCTGACCAGGCTGGCCACAACACTGCTGCTGGCCAGGCTGGCCAAAACACTGCTGCTGGCCTGGCTGGCCACAACACTGCTGCTGGCCAGGCTGGCCACAACACTGCTGCTGGCCAGGCTGGCCACAACACTGCTGCTGGCCAGGCTGGCCACAACACTGCTGCTGGCCAGGCTGGCCACAACACTGGTGCTGGCCAGGCTGGCCACAACACTGCTGCTGGCCAGGCTGGCCACAACACTGCTGCTGGCCAGGCTGGCCACAACACTGCTGCTGGCCTGGCTGGCCACAACACTGCTGCTGGCCAGGCTGGCCACAACACTGCTGCTGGCCTGGCTGGCCACAACACTGCTGCTGGCCAGGCTGGCCACAACACTGCTGCTGGCCAGGCTGGCCACAACACTGGTGCTGGCCAGGCTCGCCACAATACTGCTGCTGGCCAGGCTGGCCACAACATTGCTGCTGGCCAGGCAGGCCATAACATTGCTGCTGGCCAGGCTGGCCACAACACTGCTGCTGGCCAGGCTGGCCACAACACTGCTGCTGGCCAGGCTGGCCACAACATTGCTGCTGGCCAGGCAGGCCACAACATTGCTGCTGGCCAGGCTGGCCACAACACTGCTGCTGGCCAGGCTGGCCACAACACTGCTGCTGGCCAGGCTGGCCACAACACTGCTGCTGGCCAGGCAGGCCACAACACTGCTGCTGGCCAGGCTGGCCACAACACTGCTGCTGGCCAGGCTGGCCACAACACTGCTGCTGGCCAGGCTGGCCACAACACTGCTGCTGGCCAGGCTGGTTACAACACTGCTGCTGGCCAGTCTAGCCACAACACTGCTGCTGGCCAGGCTGACCACAACACTGCTGCTGGCCAGGCTGGCCACAACACTGCTGCTGGCCAGGCAGGCCACAACACTGCTGCTGGCCAGGCTGGCAACAACACTGCTGCTAGCCAGGCAGGCCACAACACTGGTGCTGGCCAGGCTGGCCACAACACTGCTGCTGGCCAGGCTGGCCACAACACAACAATGACTCTCTACATAAAGAAGGAAAACAAAAATACACACTATCTTTAACAATGGAAGAGCCAGCACTCAGCCCCCTCCCACTGCCAGCACTCAGCCCCCTCCCACTGCCAGCACTCAGCCCCCTCCCACTGTCAGCACTCAGCCCCCTCCCACTGCCAGCACTCAGCCCCCTCCCACTGCCAGCACTCAGCCCCCTCCCACTGCCAGCACTCAGCCCCCTCCCACTGCCAGCACTCAGCCCCCTCCCATTGCCAGCACTCAGCCCCCTCCCACTGCCAGCACTCAGCCCCCTCCCACTGCCAGCACTCAGCCCCCTTTCACTGCCAGCACTCAGCCCCCTCCCACTGCCAGCACTCTGCCACCCCCCACAGTCAGCACTCAGCCCCGTCCCACTGCCAGCACTCAGCCCCCTCCCACTGCCAGCACTCAGCCCCCTCCCACTGCCAGCACTCAGCCCCGTCCCACTGCCAGCACTCAGCCCCCACCCACTGCCAGCACTCAGCCCCCTCCCACTGCCAGCACTCAGCCCCCTCCCACTGCCAGCACTCAGCCCCCTCCCACTGCCAGCACTCAGCCCCCTCCCACTGCCAGCACTCAGCCCCCTCCCACTGCCAGCACTCAGCCCCCTCCCACTGCCAGCACTCAGCCCATTCCCACTGCCAGCACTCAGCCCCCTCCCACTGCCAGCACTCAGCCCCCTCCCACTGCCAGCACTCAGCCCCCTCCCACTGCCAGCACTCAGCCCCCTCCCACTGCCAGCACTCAGCCCCCTCCCACTGCCAGCACTCAGCCCCCTCCCACTGCCAGCACTCAGCCCCCTCCCACTGCCAGCACTCAGCCCCCTCCCACTGCCAGCACTCAGCCCCCTCCCACTGCCAGCACTCAGCCCCCTCCCACTGCCAGCACTCAGCCCCCTCCCACTGCCAGCACTCAGCCCCCTCCCACTGCCAGCACTCAGCCCCCTCCCACTGCCAGCACTCAGCCCCCTCCCACTGCCAGCACTCAGCACTCCCCCTCCCACTGCCAGCACTCAGCCCCCTCCCACTGCCAGCACTCAGCCCCCTCCCACTGCCAGCACTCAGCCCCCTCCCACTGCCAGCACTCAGCCCCCTCCCACTGCCAGCACTCAGCCCCCTCCCACTGCCAGCACTCAGCTCCCTCCCACTGCCAGCACTCAGCCCCCTCCCACTGCCAGCACTCAGCCCCCTCCCACTGCCAGCACTCAGCCCCCTCCCACTGCCAGCACTCAGCTCCCTCCCACTGCCAGCACTCAGCCCCCTCCCACTGCCAGCACTCAGCCCCCTCCCACTGCCAGCACTCAGCCCCCTCCCACTGCCAGCACTCAGCCCCCTCCCACTGCCAGCACTCAGCCCCCTCCCACTGCCAGCACTCAGCCCCCTCCCACTGCCAGCACTCAGCCCCCTCCCACTGCCAGCACTCAGCCCCCTCCCACGGCCAGCACTCAGCCCCCTCCCACTGCCAGCACTCAGCCCCCTCCCACTGCCAGCACTCAGCCCCCTCCGACAGCCAGCACTCAGCCCCCTCCCACTGCCAGCACTCAGCCCCCGCCCCCTGCCAGCCCTCCGCCCCCTCCCACTGCCAGCACTCAGCCCCCTCCCACTGCCAGCACTCAGCCCCCTCCCACTGCCAGCACTCAGCCCCCTCCCACTGCCAGCACTCAGCCCCCTCCCACTGCCAGCACTCAGCCCCCTCCCACTGCCAGCACTCAGCCCCCCTCCCACTGCCAGCACTCAGCCCCCTCCCACTGCCAGCACTCAGCCCCCTCCCACTGCCAGCACTCAGCCCCCTCCCACTGCCAGCACTCAGCCCCCTCCCACTGCCAGCACTCAGCCCCCTCCCACTGCCAGCACTCAGCACTCCCCCTCCCACTGCCAGCACTCAGCCCCCTCCCACTGCCAGCACTCAGCCCCCTCCCACTGCCAGCACTCAGCCCCCTCCCACTGCCAGCACTCAGCCCCCTCCCACTGCCAGCACTCAGCCCCCTCCCACTGCCAGCACTCAGCCCCCTCCCACTGCCAGCACTCAGCCCCCTCCCACTGGCCGCACTCAGCCCCCTCCCACTGCCAGCACTCAGCCCCCTCCCACTGCCAGCACTCAGCCCCCTCCCACTGCCAGCACTCAGCCCCCTCCCACTGCCAGCACTCAGCACTCCCCCTCCCACTGCCAGCACTCAGCCCCCTCCCCTGCCAGCACCACTGCCAGCACTCAGCCCCCTCCCACTGCCAGCACTCAGCCCCCTCAAACTGCCAGCACTCAGCCCCCTCCCACTCAGCACTCCCCCTCCCACTGCCAGCACTCAGCCCCCTCCCACTGCCAGCACTCAGCACCCTCCCACTGCCAGCACTCAGCCCCCTCCCACTGCCAGCCCTCAGCCCCCTCAAACTGCCAGCACTCAGCCCCCTCCCACTGCCAGCACTCAGACCCCTCCCACTGCCTGCACTCAGCCCCCTTCCACTGCCAGCACTCAGCCCCCTCCCACTGCCAGCACTCAGCCCCCTCCCACTGCCAGCACTCAGCCCCCTCCCACTGCCAGCACTCAGCCCCCTCCCATTGCCAGCACTCAGCCCCCTCCCACTGCCAGCACTCAGCCCCCTCCCACTGCCAGCACTCAGGCCCCTCCCACTGCCAGCACTCAGCCCCCTCCCACTGCCAGCACTCAGCCCCCTCCCACTGCCAGCACTCAGCCCCCTCCCACTGCCAGCACTCAGCCCCCCCCCCTCCCACTGCCTGCACTCAGCCCCCTCCCATTGCCAGCACTCAGCCCCCTCCCACTGCCAGCACTCAGCCCCCTCCCACTGCCAGCACTCAGCCCCCTCCCACTGCCAGCACTCAGCCCCCTCCCACTGCCAGCACTCAGCCCCCTCCCACTGCCAGCACTCAAGCCCCCTCCCACTGCCAGCACTCAGCCCCCTCCCACTGCCAGCACTCAGCCCCCTCCCACTGCCAGCACTCAGCCCCCTCCCACTGCCAGCACTCAGCCCCCTCCCACTGCCAGCACTCAGCCCCCTCCCACTGCCAGCACTCACTCAGCCCACTCAGCCCCCTCCCACTGCCAGCACTCAGCCCCCTCCCACTGCCAGCACTCAGCCCCCTCCCACTGCCAGCACTCAGCCCCCTCCCACTGCCAGCACTCAGCCCCCTCCCACTGCCAGCACTCAGCACTCAGCCCCCTCCCACTGCCAGCACTCAGCCCCCTCCCACTGCCCACTCAGCCCCCTCCCACTGCCAGCACTCAGCCCCCTTCCACTGCCAGCACTCAGCCCCCTCCCACTGCCAGCACTCAGCCCCCTCCCACTGCCAGCACTCAGTCCCCTCCCACTGCCAGCACTCAGTCCCCTCCCACTGCCAGCACTCAGGCCCCTCCCACTGTCAGCACTCAGCCCCCTCCCACTGCCAGCATTCAGCCCCCTCCCACTGCCAGCACTCAGCCCCCTCCCACTGCCAGCACTCAGCCCCCTCCCACTGCCAGCAATCAGCCCCCTCCCACTGCCAGCACTCAGCCCCCTCCCACTGCCAGCACTCAGCCCCCTCCCACTGCCAGCACTCAGCCCCCTCCCACTGCCAGCACTCAGCCCCCTCCCACTGCCAGCACTCAGCCCCCTTCCACTGCCAGCACTCAGTCCCCTCCCACTGTCAGCACTCAGCCCCCTCCCACTGCCAGCACTCCGCCCCCTCCCACTGCCAGCACTCAGCCCCCTCCCATTGCCAGCACTCAGCCCCCTCCCACTGCCAGCACTCAGCCCCCTCCCAATGCCAGCACTCAGCCCCCACCCACTGCCAGCACTCAGCCCCTTCCCACTGCCAGCACTCAGCCCCCTCCCACTGCCAGCACTCAGCCCCCTCCCAGTGCCTGCACTCAGCCCCCTCCCAATGCCTGCACTCAGCCCCCTCCCATTGCCAGCACTCAGCCCCCCCCTCCCAGTCCCCTCCCATTGCCAGCACTCAGCCCCCTCCCACTGCCAGCACTCAGCCCCCTCCCACTGCCAGCACTCAGCCCCCTCCCACTGCCAGCACTCAGCCCCCTCCCACTGCCAGCACTCAACCCCCACCCACTGCCCGCACTCAGCCCCCTCCGACTGCCAGCACTCAGCCCCCTCCCACTGCCAGCACTCAGTCCCCTCCCACTGCCAGCACTCAGTCCCCTCCCACTGCCAGCACTCAGCCCCCTCCCACTGCCAGCATTCAGCCCCCTTTCACTGCCAGCACTCAGCCCCCTCCCACTACCAGCACTCAGCCCCCTTCCACTGCCAGCACTCTGCCACCCCCACTGTCAGCACTCAGCCCCGTCCCACTGCCTGCACTCAGCCCCCTCCCACTGCCAGCGTTCAGCCCCCTTTCACTGCTAGCACTCAGCCCTCTCTCACTGCCAGCACTCAGCCCCCTCCCACTGCCTGCACTCTGCCCCCCCCCACTGGCAGCACTTAACCCCCTTCCACTGCCAGCACTCTGTACCCTCCCACTGCCAGCACTCTGCCACCCCCCACTGCCAGCACTCAGCCACCTCCCACTGCCTGCACTCAGCCCTCTTCCACTGCCAGCACTTAGCCCCCTCCCACTGCCAGCACTCTGCCCCCTCCCACTGCCAGCACTCAGCCCCCTCCCACTGCCAGCACTCTGCCACCCCCCACTGTCAGCACTCAGCCCCATTCCACTGCCTGCACTCAGCCCCCTCCCACTGCCAGCATTCGGCCCCCTCCCACTGCCAGCACTCTGCCACCCCCCACTGTCAGCACTCAGCCCCGTCCCACTGCCTGCACTCAGGCCCATCCCACTGCCAGCAATCTGCCCCCTCCCACTGCCAGCACTCTGCCCCCTCCCACTGCCAGCACTCATCCCCTTCCACTGCCAGCACTCTGCCACCCCCACTGTCAGCACTCAGCCCCGTCCCACTGCCTGCACTCAGCCCCCTCCCTCTGCCAGCGTTCAGCCCCCTCAGCCCCCTTCCACTGCCAGCACTCAGTCCCCTCCCACTGTCAGCACTCAGCCCCCTCCCACTGCCAGCACTCCGCCCCCTCCCACTGCCAGCACTCAGCCCCCTCCCATTGCCAGCACTCAGCCCCCTCCCACTGCCAGCACTCAGCCCCCTCCCACTGCCAGCACTCAGCCCCCTCCCACTGCCAGCACTCAGGCCTTTCCCACTGCCAGCACTCTGCCCCCTCCCACTGCCAGCACTCAGCCCCCTCCCACTGCCTACACTCAGCCCTCTTCCATTGCCAGCACTTAGCCCCCTCCCCCTGACAGCACTCTGCCCCCTCCCACTGCCAGCACTCTGCCACCCCCCCACTGCCAGCACTCAGCCACCTCCCATTGCCTGCACTCAGCCCTCTTCCACTGCCAGCACTTAGCCCCCTCCCACTGCCAGCACTCTGCCCCCTCCCACGGCCAGCACTCAGCCCCCTCCCACTGCCAGCACTCTGCCACCCCCCACTGTCAGCACTCAGCCCCGTCCCACTGCCTGCACTCAGCCCCATCCCACTGACAGCACTCTGCCCCCTCCCACTGCCAGCACTCTGCCCCCTCCCACTGCCAGCACTCTGCCATCCCCCACTGTCAGCACTCAGCCCCATCCCACTGCCTGCAATCAGCCCCCTCCCACTGCTAGCACTCAGCCCCCTCCCACTGCCAGCACTCTGCCACCCCCACTGTCAGCACTCAGCCCCGTCCCACTGCCTGCACTCAGCCCCCTTTTACTGCCAGCGTTCAGCCCCCTTTCACTGCCAGCACTCAGCCCCCTCCCACTGTCAGCACTCAGCCCCCTCCCACTGCCAGCACTCTGCCACCCCCCACTGCCAGCACTCAGCCCCCTCCCACTGCCAGCACTCAGCCCCCTTCCACTGCCAGCACTCCGCCCCGTCCCACTGCTTGCACTCATCCCCCTCTCACTGCCTGCACGCAACCCCGTCCCCTCCGTGCACTCAGCCCCCTCCCACTGCCTGCACTCAGCCCCGTCCTACTGTCTGCACTCAGCCCCCTCCCACTACCAGCACTTTGCCACTTCCCACTGCCAGCACTCAGCCCCCTCCCATTGCAATCCCTCAGCCTCCTCCCAATGCCAGCACTCATCCCCCTCCCACTCCCAGTACTCAGCCCCCTGCCATTGCCAGCACTCAGCCCCCTCCCACTGCCAGCACTCAGCCCCCTCCCACTGCCAGCACTCAGCCCCCTCCCACTACCAGCACTCAGCTCCCTCCCACTGCCAACACTCAGCCCCCTCCCACTGCCAGCACTCAGACCCCGTCCACTGCCTGCACTCAGCCCCCTTCCACTGCCAGCACTCAGCCCCGTCCCTCTGCCTGCACTCAGCCCCCTTCCACTGCCAGGATTCAGCCCCCGTTCACTGCCAGCACTCAGCCCCCTAACACTGCCAGCACTCAGCCCCCTCCCACTGCCAGCACTCTGCCACACCCCACTATCAGCACTCAGCCCCGTCCCACTGCCTGCACTCAGCCCCCTTTCACTGCCAGGATTCAGCCCCCTTTCACTGCCAGCACTCAGCCCCCTCCCACTTCCAGGAATCAGCCCCCTCCCACTGCCAACACTCAGCCCCCTCCCACTGCCAGCACTCAGACCCCTCCCACTGCCTGCACTCAGCCCCCTTCCACTGCCAGCACTCAGCCCCATCCCACTGCCTGCACTCAGCCCCCTCCCACTGCCAGGATTCAGCCCCCTTTCACTGCCAGCGCTCAGCCCCCTCCCACTGCCAGCACTCAGCCCCCTCCCACTGCCAGCACTCTGCCACCCCCCACTATCAGCACTCAGCCCCGTCCCACTGCCTGCACTCAGCCCCCTACCACTGCCAGCTTTGAGGCCCTTTTCACTGCCAGCACTCAGCCCCCTCCCACTGCCAGCACTCAGCCTCCTCCCACTGCCAGCACTCAGCCCCCTGACACTGCCAGCTTTCAGCCCCCTTTCACTGCCAGCACTCAGCCGCATCCCACTGCCAGCACTCAGCCCCCTCCCACTGCCAGCACTCAGCCCCCTCCCACTGCCAGCACTCTGCCACCCCCCACTGCCAGCACTCAGCCCCATCCCACTGCCTGCACTCAGCCCCCTCCCACTGCCAGCATTCAGCCCCCTCCCACTGCCAGCAATCTGCCACCCCCCACTGTCAGCACTCAGCCCCGTCCCACTGCCTGCACTCAGCCCCCTCCCACTCCCAGCGTTCAGCCCCCTTTCACTGCCAGCACTCAACCCCCTCCCACTGCCAGCACTCAGGCCTTTCCCACTGCCAGCACTCTGCCACCCCCACTGCCAGCACTCAGCCACCTCCCACTGTCTGCACTCAGCCCCCTTCCACTGCCAGCACTCAGCCCCGTCCCACTGCCTGCACTCATCGCCCTCCCACTGCCTGTACTCAACCCCGTCCTACTGCCTGCACTCAGCCCCCTCCCACTGCCAGCACTTTGCCACTTCCCACTGGCAGCACTCAGCCCCCTCCCATTGCAATTCCTCAGCCCCCTTCCAATGCCAGCACTCATCCCCCTCCCACTCCCAGTACTCAGCCCCCTGCCACTGCCAGCACTCAGCCCCCTCCCACTCCCAGTACTCAGCCCCCTCCCACTGCCAACACTCAGCCCCCTCCCACTGCCAGTACTCAGTCCACAGTGGGAGCAGCACCAGCTCCCCTTTATACTGCCCACAAATATACATCTATATACCAACCCCATCTATTGATCGATATGTTCAACTTTTGAAAAAACGCCATCTTTTGGCTGAAATCTGCAACTATCAACCAACGCCATGTCCTGACTGAGATATACAACAGTTTCTGTATAGTAGTCTGTCACTGCTGTCAGGTAGGACTGTGTACCATGTCTGTCAGTGCTGTCAGCTAGGACTGTGTACCATGTCTGTCAGTGCTGTCAGCTAGGACTGTGTACCATGTCTGTCACTGCTGTCAGCTAGGACTGTGTACCATGTCTGTCAGTGCTGTCAGCTAGGACTGTGTACCATGTCTGTCAGTGCTGTCAGCTAGGACTGTGTACCATGTCTGTCACTGCTGTCAGCTAGGACTGTGTACCATGTCTGTCACTGCTGTCAGCTAGGACTGTGTACCATGTCTGTCACTGCTGTCAGCTAGGACTGTGTACCATGTCTGTCACTGCTGTCAGCTAGGACTGTGTACCATGTCTGTCACTGCTGTCAGCTAGGACTGTGTACCATGTCTGTCACTGCTGTCAGCTAGGACTGTGTACCATGTCTGTCACTGCTGTCAGCTAGGACTGTGTACCATGTCTGTCACTGCTGTCAGCTAGGACTGTGTACCATGTCTGTCACTGCTGTCAGCTAGGACTGTGTACCATGTCTGTCACTGTTGTCAGCTAGGACTGTGTACCATGTCTGTCACTGCTGTCAGCTAGGACTGTGTACCATGTCTGTCACTGCTGTCAGCTAGGACTGTGTACCATGTCTGTCACTGCTGTCAGCTAGGACTGTGTACCATGTCTGTCACTGCTGTCAGCTAGGACTGTGTACCATGTCTGTCACTGCTGTCAGCTAGGACTGTGTACCATGTCTGTCAGTGCTGTCAGCTAGGACTGTGTACCATGTACATGTACTTGTAGAAGTAAAGATGTTATTATATTATTATAGTTAAGCAACGCCATCTACTGACGAAGACTTACAACAGTCAAACAACGCCATCTATACACTGAGATCTGCAGCGAAGGTTACAAGTATCTCTCTCAAGATGCCATTGACCATTAGTGGTCACTGACCATTTACAGTGTCACTGACCATTCACAGTGTCACTGACCATTCACAGTGTCACTGACCATTCACAGTGTCACTGACCATTCACAGTGTCACTGACCATTCACAGTGTCACTGACCATTCACAGTGTCACTGACCATTCATCGTGTCACTGACCATTCACGATGGTAGACCATTCATGGTGCCACAAGCTATTCATGGCAGCAGACACCTGCAGAGTGAGACAGTCCTAATGATCCTAATTAGCAATTGGGTAATTACACATATTAACAACTAGGTAACTATGGTTACCTAATTACTATAAGGTAACTAGTTTATTACAACTATTTTATTAATTAAAACTTGGTAATTAGGTGTATGGAGAGAGATGGTGTGGGCAGTGTAGGGATGGAAGTAGGTAACTTAGGGAGGGAGGGAGGGATACAGGGAGGGATTTGATGGAATTAGGTAACTTAGGGAGGGAGGGAGGGAGACAGGGAGGGATTTGATGGAGGTAGGTAACTTAGGGAGGGAGGGAGGGAGACAGGGAGGGATTTGATGGAGGTAGGTAACTTAGGGAGGGAGGGAGACAGGGAGGGATTTGATGGAGGTAGGTAACTTAGGGAGGGAGGGAGACAGGGAGGGATTTGATGGAGGTAGGTAACTTAGAGAGGGAGGGAGGGAGGGAGACAGGGAGGGATTTGATGGAGGTAGGTAACTTAGGGAGGGAGGGAGGGAGACAGGGAGGGATTTGATGGAGGTACGTAACTTAGGGAGGGAGGGAGGGAGACAGGGAGGGATTTGATGGAGGTAGGTAACTTAGGGAGGGAGGAAGTGACGTGAGGGAGAGTTATTAGCCACTTCAAGAAGGAGCACGACACTCTCCCTCTCGTTAATGTCATTCATCTGCTCCCTCCCACCCCCCTCCCACCCCCCTCACACACACACACACACACACACACACACACACACACACACACACACACACACACACACACACACACACACACACACACACGATTCATACATAGCTTTAAGCAGAGGTATGATAAAGCTTACGGTTCAGGGAGAGTGACCTAGTAGCGATCAGTGAAGAGGCGGGGCCAGGAGCTAGGACTCGACCCTTGCAACCTCAACTAGGTGAGTAGAGGAAGTAGTTCTTCAGTCACAGAGTGGTCAGGAAGTGGAACAATCTGGCGAGCTATGTAGTGGAGGCAGGAACCATACAAAGCTTTAAGACGAGGTATGATAAAGCTCATGGAGCAAGGAAGGAGAGGATATAGCAGCGTTCAGTGAAGAGGCGGGGCCAGGAGCTGAGTATCGACCTTTGCAACTACAATTAGGTAAGTACAATTAGGTGAATTAGGTGAGTCCACACACATGCACACACACAAATACACACACACACAGACACACACACACACACACACACACACACACACACACACACACACACACACACACACACACACACACACACAAACACACATGCACACACACACACAAAGACAGGATGTTCCAGAGATTGGACACAGTAACAAGGGGACACAGTTGGAAGCTGAAGACACAGATGAATCACAGGGATGTTAGGAAGTATTTCTTCAGCCACAGAGTAGTCAGTAAGTGGAATAGTTTGGGAAGCGATGTAGTGGAGGCAGGATCCATACATAGCTTTAAGCAGAGGTATGATAAAGCTCACGGCTCAGGGAGAGTGACCTAGTAGCGATCAGTGAAGAGGCGGGGCCAGGAGCTCGGACTCGACCCCCGCAACCTCAACTAGGTGAGTACAACTAGGTGAGTACACATGCACACACACACACACACATGTACACACACATACACATGCACACACACTCAGAGGTGTCCCTGCTCGCAGATGATGTGAAATTAATAAGGAGAATTAAATCAGATGAGGACCAGGCAGGACTTTTTCAAAGAGACCTGGACAGGCTGGACACGTGGTCCAGAAACTGCCTTCTAGAATTCATCCCTGCCAAATGCAAAGTCATGAAGATCGGAGAAGGGCAAAGAAGACCGCAGACAGAGTATAGGCTAGGTGGTCTAACAACTGCAATCCTCGCTCAAGGAGAAAGATCTTGGGGTTAATATAATACCGAGTACGTCTCCGGAAGCACACATCAACCAGATAACTGCTGCAGCGTACGGGCGCCTGGCAAACCTGAGAATATCGTTCCGATACCTCAGTAAGGAATCGTTCAAGACTCGGTACACTGTGTACGTCAGGCCCATACTGGAGTACGCAGCACCAGTTTGGAAACCACTCCTGGTCAAGCACGTCATGAAATTAAAGAAAGTGTAAAGGTTTGCAACAAGGCTAGTTCCAGAGATAAGGGGAATGTCCTACGAAGAAAGGTTAAGGTAAATCGACCTGACGACATTGGAAGACAGGAGGGTTAGGGAAGACATGATAACGACATGCAAAATACTGCGAGGAGTAGATAAAGTGGACAGAGACAGGATGTTCCAGAGAGGGAACACAGACACAAGGGGTCACAATTGGAAGTTGAAGACTCAGATGAGTCAAAGGGATGTTAGAAAGTATTTCGTCAGTCATAGAGTTGTCAGGCAGTGAAATAGTCTGGTAAGTGATGTAGTGGAGGCAGGAACCATACATAGGTTTAAGACGAGGTATGATAAAGTTCATGGAGCAGGGAGAGAGAGGACCTAGTAGCGGTCAGTGAAGAGGCGGGGCGAGAAGCTGAGTCTCGACCCCTGCAAACACAATTAGGTGAGTACAGTTAGGTGAGTACAGACACACACACACACACACACACATACACACACACACACACACACACACACACACACACACACACACACACACACACACACACACACACACACACACACACACACACACAAACACATACACACACATATACACACATACAACACTCCTACACACGCACACAAATGTTAACATGAATAGGAAGAATGTGAGTCGTCAGCTGTAAGTGAGAGATGACAAGGATCACTGTCATGTCTGTCATGTCATGCCTTCGCTTATATAAAAAAAAGTCAAATCTTTGAAGGTAATTGCCCCAAAATCTAAGTTTGATACTTTCACGTTGACAGTCTTTCAGTTTGTCAAAATGACCATAACCCTCCATTGACCTTCCAAAACTGTTGTTGTGGTCTATTCGGGTTCCACGAATCATGAGAAATTTCTCATCTGGACTAAAAAGTATTCAAAAACATTGCAATTAAGAACACTGTCACTGACCATATACATGGTGGGTGGGTCAGCACTGTGTTCTGTTGTGTGAGTGAACACAGTCATACACTGTGTTCTGTTGTGTGAGTGAACACAGTCATACACTGTGCTCTGTTGTGTGAGTGAACACAGTCATACACTGTGCTCTGTTGTGTGAGTGAACACAGTCATACACTGTGTTCTGTTGTGTGAGTGAACACAGTCATACACTGTGCTCTGTTGTGTGAGTGAACACAGTCATACACTGTGCTCTGTTGTGTGAGTGAACACAGTCATACACTGTGCTCTGTTGTGTGAGTGAACACAGTCATACACTGTGCTCTGTTGTGTGAGTGAACACAGTCATACACTGTGTTCTGTTGTGTGAGTGAACACAGTCATACACTGTGCTCTGTTGTGTGAGTGAACACAGTCATACACTGTGCTCTGTTGTGTGAGTGAACACAGTCATACACTGTGCTCTGTTGTGTGAGTGAACACAGTCATACACTGTGCTCTGTTGTGTGAGTGAACACAGTCATACACCGTACTCTGTTGTGTGAGTGAACACAGTCATACACTGTGTTCTGTTGTGTGAGTGAACACAGTCATACACTCTCAGTATTCTCCCTTACTATAACCCCTTGAGTTTCTTGCTGGAAGCAATGAAAAACGTGTCTCAGACTTCGGTAGTGTCAGCCTGACCTGAGAGATTTCAGTAGTATCAGCCTGAGTTGGGAGACTTCAGTAGTGTCAGCCTGAGCTGAGGGATTTCAGTAGTGTCAGCCTGAGTTGGGAGACTTCAGGAGTGTCAGCCTGAGCTGGGAAACTTCAGGAGTGTCAGCCTGAGCTGGGAGACTTCAGGAGTGTCAACCTGAGCTGGGAGACTTCAGGAGTGTCAGCCTGAGCTGGGATACTTCAGGAGTGTCAGCCTGAGCTGGGAGACTTCACGAGTGTCAGCCTGAGCTGGGAGACTTCAGGTTTCAGCCTGAGCTGGGAGACTTCAGGAGTGTCAGCCTGAGCTGGGAGACTTCAGGAGTGTCAGCCTGAGCTGGGAGACTTCAGGAGTGTCAGCCTGAGCTGGGAGACTTCAGGAGTGTCAGCCTGAGCTGGGAGACTTCAGGTTTCAGCCTGAGCTGGGAGACTTCAGGAGTGTCAGCCTGAGCTGGGAGACTTCAGGAGTGTCAGCCTGAGCTGGGAGACTTCAGGAGTGTCAGCCTGACCTGGGAGACTTCAGGAGTGTCAGCCTGAGCTGGGAGATTTCAGGAGTGTCAGCCTGAGCTGGGAGACTTCAGGAGTGTCAGCCTGAGCTGGGAGACTTCAGGAGTGTCAGCCTGAGCTGGGAGACTTCAGGAGTGTCAGCCTGAGCTGGGAGACTTCAGGAGTGTCAGCCTGAGCTGGGAGACTTCAGGAGTGTCAGCCTGAGCTGGGAGACTTCAGGAGTGTCAGCCTGAGCTGGGAGACTTCAGGTTTCAGCCTGAGCTGGGAGACTTCAGGAGTGTCAGCCTGAGCTGGGAGACTTCAGGAGTGTCAGCCTGAGCTGGGAGACTTCAGGAGTGTCAGCCTGAGCTGGGAGACTTCAGAAGTGTCAGCCTGAGCTGGGAGACTTCAGGAGTGTCAGCCTGAGCTGGGAGATTTCAGGAGTGTCAGCCTGAGCTGGGAGACTTCAGGAGTGTCAGCCTGAGCTGGGAGACTTCAGGAGTGTCAGCCTGAGCTGGGAGACTTCAGGAGTGTCAACCTGAGCTGCGAGACTTCAGGAGTGTCAGCCTGAGCTGGGAGACTTCAGGAGTGTCAGCCTGAGCTGGGAGACTTCAGGAGTGTCAGCCTGAGCTGGGAGACTTCAGGAGTGTCAGCCTGAGCTGGGAGATTTCAGGAGTGTGGTGAACCATGATAGTTTCAAAATCTCCTTACTAGCAGAGATAGAACTGAAGTACCTCCAGTCTCCTCATTCCAGAGTCTACCACAGAGTATGCCTGGGGTAGATAGATTCCTCACCTCCCACTGCCACCTCTCTCCCTCCCCACTACTCGTAATCCTCTCTCCCCACACTCCTCACAACCCGCTTACTCCTAACACCTCTCCAAAGTCTCCTCACCACAGTCTCCCCACCACAGTCTCCTCTGCACCGTAACAATTGCAATGATCAGATTACATCTTCAGGTACCTGGTAGGGAGTGACCAGGTACCTAACAGAGTGACCAGGTACGTGGCAGGGAGTGACCAGGTACCTGATACGGAGTGACCTGGTACCTGGCATGTGTATAAAAACATCGCTACCTGCTGGAATGTGTATAGAAACTTCACGACCTGCTGAAATGTGTATAAAAACTTCGCTACCTGCTGGAATTTGTATAAAAAATTCACTACCTGCTAGAATTTGTATAAAAACTTCACTACCTGCTGGAGTATGCATAAAAACTTCACTACCTGCTGAAATGTTTATAAAAACTTCATTACCTGCTGGAATGTGTATAAAAACTTCACTACCTGCTGGAATGTTTATAAAAACTTCACTACCTGCTAGAATGTTTATAAAAACTTCATTACCTGCTGGAATGTTTATAAAAACTTCACTACCTGCTGGAATGTGTATAAAAACTTCACTACCTGCTGGAATGTGTATAAAAACTTCACTATCTGCTGGAATGTTTATAAAAACTTCACTACCTGCTGGAATGTGTATAAAAACTTCACTACCTGCTGGAATGTTTATAAAGACTTCACTGCCTGCTGGAATGTGTATAAAAACTTCACTACCTGCTGGAATGTTTATAAAAACTTCACTACCTGCTGGAATGTTTATAAAAACTTCACTACCTGCTGGAATGTTTATAAAAATTTCACTACCTGCTGGAATGTTTATAAAAATTCACTACCTGCTGGAATGTTTATAAAAACTTCACTACCTGCTGGAATGTTCATAAAAACTTTACTACCTGCTGGAATGTTTATAAAAACTTCACTACCTGCTGGAATATTTATAAAGACTTCACTACCTGCTGGAATGTTTATAAAAACTTCACTACCTGCTGGAATGTTCATAAAAACTTCACTACCTGCTGGAATGTTTATAAAAACGTCACTACCTGCTGGAATGTTTATATAGACTTCACTACCTGCTGGAATGTTTACAAAAACTTCACTACCTGCTGGAATGTTTATAAAAACTCCACTACCTGTTGGAATGTTTATAAAAACTTCACTACCTGCTGGAATGAGTATAAAAACTTCACTACCTGCTGGAATGTTTATAAAAACTTAGCTACCTGCTGGAATGTTTATAAAAACTTCACTACCTGCCGGAATGTTCATAAAAACTTCACTACCTGCTGGAATGTTTACAAAAACTTTAATACCTACTGGAATGTGTATAAAAACTTCACTACCTGCTGGAATGTTTATAAAAACTTAGCTACCTGCTGGAATGTTTATAAAAACTTCACTACCTGCTGGAATGTTAATAAAAATTTCACTACCTGCTGGAATGTTTATAAAAACTTCACTACCTGCCGGAATGTTCATAAAAACTTCACTACCTGCTGGAATGTTTAGAAAAACTTCACTCCCTGCTGGAATGTTTATAAAAACTTCACTACCAACTGGAATGTTTATAAAAACTTCACTACCTGCTGGAATGTTTATAAAAACTTCACTACATTTCTGGAATGTTTATAAAAACTTCACTACCTGCTGGAATGTTTATAAAAACTTCACTACCTGCTGGAATGTGTATAAAAACTTCACTACCTGCTGGAATGTTTATAAAAACTTCACTACCTGCTGGAATGTGTATAAAAACTTCACTACCTGCTGGAATGTTTATAAAAACTTCACTACCTGCTGGAATGTTTATAAAAACTTCACTACCTGCTGGAATGTTTATAAAAACTTCACTACCTGCTGGAATGTTTATAAAAACTTCACTTCCTGCTGGAATGTGTATAAAAACTTCACTACCTGCTGGAATGTTTATAAAAACTTCACTACCTGCTGGAATGTTTATAAAAACTTCACTACCTGCTGTAATGTTTATAAAAACTTCACTACCTGCTGGAATGTTTATAAAAACTTCACTACCTGCTGGAATGTTTATCAAAACTTCACTACCTGCTGGAATGTTTATAAAAACTTCACTACCTGCTGGAATGTTTATAAAAACTTCACTACCTGCTGGAATGTTTATCAAAACTTCACTACCTCCTGGAATGTTTATAAAAACTTCACTATCTGCTGGAATGTTTATAAAAACTTCACTACCTGCTGGAATATTTATAAAAACTTCACTACCTGCTGGAATGTTTATAAAAACTTCACTACCTGCTGGAATGTTTATAAAAACATCACTACCTGCTGGAATGTTTATAAAAACTTCACAACCTGCTGGAATGTTTATAAAAACTTCACTACCTGCTGGAATGTTTATAAAAACTTCACTACCTCCTGGAATGTTTATAAAAACTTCACTACCTGCTGGAATGTTTATAAAAACTTCACTACCTGCTGGCATGTTTATAAAAACTTCACTACATGCTGGAATGTTTATAAAAACTTCACTACCTGCTGGAATGTTTATAAAAACTTCACTACCTGCTGGAATGTTTACAAAAACTTTAATACCTGCTGGAATGTGTATAAAAACTTCACTACCTTCTGGAATGTTTATAAAAACTTAGCTACCTGCTGGAATGTTTATAAAAACTTCACTACCTGCGGGAATGTTTATAAAAACTTCACTACCTGCTGGAATGTTTATAAAAACTTCACTTCCTGCTAGAATGTGTATAAAAACTTCACTACCTACTGGAATGTTTATAAAAACTTCACTACCTGCTGGAATGTTTATAATAACTCTTCACTACCTGCTGGAATGTTTATAAAAACTTCACCACCTGCTGGAATATTTATAAAAACTTCACTACTTGCTGAAATGTTTATAAAAACTTCACTACCTGCTGGAAAGTTTATCAAAACTTCACTACCTGCTGGAATGTTTATAAAAACTTCACTACATTTCTGGAATGTTTATAAAAAACTTCACTACCTGCTGGAATGTTTATAAAAACTTCACTACCTGCTGGAATGTTTATAAAAACTTCACTACCTGCTTGAATGTGTATAAAAACTTCACTACCTGCTGGAATGTTTATAAAAACTTCACTACCTGCTGGAATTTTTATAAAAACTTCACTACCTGCTGGAATGTGTATAAAAACTTCACTACCTGCTGGAATGTTTATAAAAACTTCACTACCTGCTGGAATGTTTATAAAAAATTCACTATCTACTGGAATGTGTATAAAAACTTCACTACCTGCTGGGATGTTTATAAAAACTTCACTACCTGCTGGAATGTTTATAAAAACTTCACTACCTGCTGGAATGTGTATAAAAACTTCACTACCTGCTGGAATGTTTATAAAAACTTCACTACCTGCTGGAATGTTTATAAAAAATTCACTATCTACTGGAATGTGTATAAAAACTTCACTACCTGCTGGAATGTTTATAAAAACTTCACTACCTGCTGGAATGTTTATAAAAACTTCACTACCTGCTGGAATATTTATAAAAACTTCACTACCTACTGGAATGTTTATAAAAACTTCACTACCTGCTGGAATTTTTATAAAAACTTCACTACCTACTGGAATGTTTATAAAAACTTCACTACCTGCTGGAATGTCTTCACTACCTGCTGGAATGTCTTCACTACCTGCTGGAATGTCTTCACTACCTGCTGGAATGTTTATAAAAACTTCACTACCTGCTGGAATTTTTATAAAACTTCACTACCTGCTGGAATGTCTTCACTACCTGCTGGAATGTTTATAAAAACTTCACTACCTGCTGGAATGTTTATAAAAACTTCACTACCTGCTGGAATGTTTATAAAAACTTCACTACCTGCTGGAATGTTTATAAAAACTTCACTACCTGCTGGAATGTTTATAAAGACTTCACTACCTGCTTGAATGTGTATAAAAACTTCACTACCTGCTGGAATGTTTATAAAAACTTCACTACCTGCTGGAATGTTTATAAAAACTTCACTACCTGCTGGAATGTTTATAAAAACTTCACTACCTGCTGGAATGTTTATAAAAACTTCACTACCTGCTGGAATGTTTATAAAAACTTCACTACCTGCTGGAATGTTTATGAAGACTTTACTACCTGCTGGAATGTTTATAAAAACTTCACTGCCTGCTGGAATGTGTATAAAAACTTCGCTACCTGCTGGAAGTAACCTTGAATATGTATCAGTAAAGTTAACCATGCTGAAAATAAAGCTTCATGAAATATTCACATACCTATTTCCCCTTCCTCCCCATCCAGCTTCCCTTCCTCCCCATCCAGCTTCCCTTCCTCCCCATCCAGCTTCCCTTCCTCCCCATCCAGCTTCCCTTCCTCCCCATCCAGCTTCCCTTCCTCCCCATCCAGCTTCCCTTCCTCCCCATCCAGCTTCCCTTCCTCCCCATCCAGCTTCCCTTCCTCCCCATCCAGCTTCCCTTCCTCCCCATCCAGCTTCCCTTCCTCCCCATCCAGCTCCCCTACCTCCCCATCCAGCTTCCCTTCCTCCCCATCCAGCTCCCCTTCCTCCCCATCCAGCTTCCCTTCCTCCCCATCCAGCTCCCGTTCCTCCCCATCCAGCTTCCCTTCCTCCCCATCCAGCTCCCCTTCCTCCCCATCCAGCTTCCCTTCCTCCCCATCCAGCTTCCCTTCCTCCCATCCAGCTTCCCTTCCTCCCCATCCAGCTTCTTTTCCTCCCCATCCAGCTCCCCTTCCTTCCCATCCAGCTTCCCTTCCTCCCCATCCAGCTTCCCTTCCTCCCCATCCAGCTTCCGTTCCTCCCCATCCAGCTTCCCTTCCTCCCCATCCAGCTTCCCTTCCTCCCCATCCAGCTTCCCTTCCTCCCCATCCAGCTTCCCTTCCTCCCCATCCAGCTTCCCTTCCTCCCCATCCAGCTTCCCTTCCTCCCCATCCAGCTTCTTTTCTTCCCCATCCAGCTCCCCTTCCTTCCCATCCAGCTTCCCTTCCTCCCCATCCAGCTTCCCTTCCTCCCCATCCAGCTTCCGTTCCTCCCCATCCAGCTTCCCTTCCTCCCCATCCAGCTTCCGTTCCTCCCCATTCAGCTTCCGTTCCTCCCCATCCAGCTTCCGTTCCTCCTCATCCAGCTTCCGTTCTTCCCCATCCAGCTCCCCTTCCTCCCCATCCAGCTTCCGTTCCTCCCCATCCAGCTTCTGCTCCTCCCCGTCCAGCTCCCCTTTCTCCCCATCCAGCTTCCCTTCCTCCCCATCCAGCTTCCCTTCCTCCCCATCCAGCTTCCCCTTCCTCCCCATCCAGCTTCCCTTCCTCCCCATCCAGCTCCCCTTCCTCCCCATCCAGCTCCATTTCCTCTCCGTCCAACTCCCCTTCCTCCCAATCCAGCTCCCCTTCCTCTCCGTCCAGCTCCCCTTCCTCCCCATCCAGCTCCCCTTCCTCCCCATCTAGCTCCCCTTCCTCCCCATCCAGGTCCCCTTCCTCCCTATCCAGCTTCCCTTGCTTCCCATCCAGGTCCCCTTCCTTCCTATCCAGGTCCCCTTCCTTCCCATCCAGGTCCCCTTCCTCCCCATCCAGGTCCCCTTCCTCCTCATCCAGGTCCCCTTCTTCCCCTTCCAGGTCCCCTTCCTCCCCATCCAGATCCCCTTCCTTCCCATCCAGCTCCTCTTTCTCCCCATCCAGGTCCCCTTCCTCCCCATCCAGATCCCCTTCCTCCCCATCCAGGTCCCCTTCCTCCCCATCCAGTTTCCCTTCCTTCCCGTCAAGCTTCCCTTCCTCCCCATCCAGGTTCCCTTCCTCTCCATCTAGCTTCCCTTCCTTCCCATCCAGCTCCCCTTCCTCCCCATCCAGGTCCCCTTCCTCCCCATCCAGGTGCCCTTCCTCCCCATCCAGGTCTCCTTCCTCCCCATCCAGGTCCCCTTCCTTCCCATCCAGGTCCCCTCCCTTCCCATCCAGGTCCCCTTCCTCCCCATCCAGGTCCCCTTCATCTCTATCCAGGTCCCCTTCCTCCCCATCCAGGTCCCCTTCCTCCCCATCCAGGTTCCCTTCCTCCCCATCCAGGTCCCCTTCCTTCCCATCCAGCTCCTCTTTCTCCCCATCCAGGTCCCCTTTTTCCCCATCCAGTTCCCCTTCCTCCGCATCCAGGTCCGCTTCCTCCCCATCCAGGTCCCCTTCCTCCCCATGCAGGTTTCCTTCCTCCCCATCCAGGTCCCCTTCCTCCCTATCCTGGTCCCCTTCCTCCCCATCCAGGTCCCCTTCCTTCCCATCCAGCTCCCCTTCCTCCCCATCCAGGTCCCCTTCCTCCCCATCCAGGTCCCTTTCCTCGCCATTCAGGTCCCCTTCCTCCCCATCCAGATCCTCTTCCTCCCCATCCAGGTCCCTTTCCTCCCAATCCAGGTCCCCTTCCTTCCCATCCAGCTCCCCTTCCTCCCCATCCAAGTCTTTTTCCTTCCCATCCAGGTCCCCTTCCTCCCCATTCAGGTTCCTTTCCTCCCCATCCAGGTCCCCTTCTTCCCCATCTAGGTCTTTTTCCTCCCCATCCAGGTCCCCTTCCTTCCCATCCAGCTCACCTTCCTCCCCATCCAGTTCCCCTTCCTCCCCATCCAGGTACTCTTCCTTCCCATCCAGCTCCCCTTCCTCCCCATCCAGGTCCCCTTCCTCCCCATCCATGTCCCCTTCTTTCCCATCCAACTCCCCTTCCTCCCCATCCAGGTTCCCTTCCTCCCCATCCAGCTCTCTTTCCTCCCTATCCAGGTCCCCTTCCTTCCCATTCAGCTCCCCTTCCTCCCCATCCAGGACCCCTTCCTCCCCATCCATGTCCCCATCTTTCCCATCCAACTCCCCTTCCTCCCCTTCCTCCCCAACCAGGTCCCCATCCTCCCCATCCAGGTCCCCTTCCTCCCCATCCAGGTCCCCTTCCTCCCCATCCAGGTACCCTTCCTCCCCATCCAGGTCCCCTTCCTCCCCATCCAGGTCCCCTTCCTTCCCATCCAGGTCCCCTTCCTCATCCAATTTTCTGTCTTCTATAATTATTCACTATAATTTACCACTGAAATTCAAGTCAGATATATAAAGCTGCCAATTATCAGATATCAATTATCAGAAAGCAGAGGATGTTACTGGGTATATCTAACAACCTGCAGGCACTCTAACAACTTCCAGGTAATCTAACTACCCCCAGGTACTCTAACAACTTCCAGGTAATCTAACTACCCCCAGGTACTCTAACAACTCGCAGGTAATCTAACAACCCCCAGGTACTCTAACAACTCCCAGGTAATCTAGCAACCTCCAGTTACTCTAGGAAACCCCAGGTACTCTAACAACCGCCATGTTCTCTAACAACTACCAGATACTCTAAGAACCCCCAGGTATTCTAACAACTTCCAGGTACTCTAACACTCCCAGTTACTCTAACAACCTTCCGGTGCTCTAAGATCTCCAGGTGCTCTGATGTCTTCCCAGGTACTCGAATGTATCACCGGGTACTCAGATGCCTTCTCAGGTACTCAAAAGTGTCACCAGGTACTCTGATAATTCCCCAGGTACACGAACGGTCCAGTAAACCCTAACACTGCATCCTAAGTACCCTAACAAGCCATTAAACCTGTCAGAGTATTCCCTGGGGAGAGTCTCCTTCTCCCTCCCCAGGAGGGAGGCGTCTCCCCCAGGAGGGAGGTGGCTCCCCCAGGTGGTAGGTGGCTCCCCCAGGAGGGAGGTGCCTCTCCCAGGAGGACGGCGCCTCTCCCAAGAAGGAGGTGGGTCCCACAGGAGGGTGGTGGTACCCTAGGAGGGACATTGATCCCCAGGAGAGAAGTGGCTCCCCCAGGAGAGAGGTGGGTCCCTCAGGAGGGAGGTGGCTTTCCAGGAGGGAGACAGCACCTCCAGGAAAGAGGTAGATCCCACACGAGGGAGGTGGCTCCCCAGGGGTGTGTGGCTCCCCTCGGAGAAGTGTTCATCCTCCACTAGGTGGCTCACCAGGAGGGAGGTGGCTCCGCCAATAGAGAGGTTCCTCCCCAAGAGGGATGTAGCTCCTCCAGGTGTGAGGTAGCTACCCCAGGAGGGAAGTAGATCCCCCAGGAGTGAGGTGGCTCCCACAGGAGTTAGGTGGCTCCCCTAGCAGGGAGATGGCTCCCCAGGAGGGAGGTGGCTCCCCTTGGAGGAAGGTGGCCCTCCCAGGAGGGAGGTGGCTCCCCCAGGAGGGAAGTGGATCCCCCAGGAGGGATGTGGCTAGCCAGGAGAGAGGTGGTTCCTCCAGGAGGAAGGTGGCTGCCTTCCGAAGAGAGGTGGCTCCCCAGGAGGAAGGTGGCTCCCCTCCGAAGGGAGATGGCTCCCCAGTAGGGAGGTGGGTTACAAAGAGACTTTTTGGACCATTGACCAACCTCGTCAAGATGTTTATCTCCTTCTCCCGCTTATTCTTCTCTCTACCTTCCCTCTCAGTCATACATCTTCCCTCACAGTCTTTCCTCTCCTCTATTTTTATCAAAATTTCCCCTTCTCAATTTCCCTCTACGTATTCTCTTCCAGCTAAATTATTGCTTCCTCCATCCCCTCCTCTTCTTAACCTTTCTCATCCACACGGGCTGACAGTATTGAAGTCTGTCAGCTCTGTCTGACACTACTAAAGTCTCCCAGTTCTAACTGACAGTTTCAACACCTTGAATGAGCACCATCTTGTGTGACTGAATATAACTGCAATAACTGCTGTCATGCAGAACAGTGTGCCAGCACACTGTTGGTGTTCCCACTGTGTAACTATCATACAGAATAGTGTAGCAACGCACTGCTGGTGTTCCCACTGTGTAACTATCATACAGAATAGTGTAGCAGTACACTGCTGGTGTTCCCACTGTGTAACTATCATACAGAATAGTGTAGCAGTACACTGCTGGTGTTCCCACTGTGTAACTATCATACAGAATAGTGTAGCAACGCACTGCTGGTGTTCCCACTGTGTAACTATCATACAGAATAGTGTAGCAGTACACTGCTGGTGTTCCCACTGTGTAACTATCATACAGAATAGTGTAGCAGTACACTGCTGGTGTTCCCACTGTGTAACTATCATACAGAATAGTGTAGCAGTACACTGCTGGTGTTCCCACTGTGTAACTATCATACAGAATAGTGTAGCAACACACTGCTGGTGTTCCCACTGTGTAACTATCATACAGAATAGTGTAGCAACACACTGCTGGTGTTCCCACTGTGTAACTATCATACAGAATAGTGTAGCAACGCACTGCTGGTGTTCCCACTGCGTAACTATCATACAGAATAGTGTAGCAACGCACTGCTGGTGTTCCCACTGCGTAACTATCATACAGAATAGTGTAGCAGTACACTGCTGGTGTTCCCACTGTGTAACTATCATACAGAATAGTGTAGCAACGCACTGCTGGTGTTCCCACTGTGTAACTATCATACAGAATAGTGTAGCAGCACACTGCTGGTGTTCCCACTGTGTAACTATCATACAGAATAGTGTAGCAGTACACTGCTGGTGTTCCCACTGTGTAACTATCATACAGAATAGTGTAGCAGTACACTGCTGGTGTTCCCACTGTGTAACTATCATACAGAATAGTGTAGCAGTACACTGCTGGTGTTCCCACTGTGTAACTATCATACAGAATAGTGTAGCAGTACACTGCTGGTGTTCCCACTGTGTAACTATCATACAGAATAGTGTAGCAGTACACTGCTGGTGTTCCCACTGTGTAACTATCATACAGAATAATGTAGCAGTACACTGCTGGTGTTCCCACTGTGTAACTATCATACAGAATAGTGTAGCAGTACACTGCTGGTGTTCCCACTGTGTAACTATCATACAGAACAGTGTAGCAGTACACTGCTGGTGTTCCCACTGTGTAACTATCATACAGAATAGTGTAGCAGTACACTGCTGGTGTTCCCACTGTGTAACTATCATACAGAATAGTGTAGCAGTACACTGCTGGTGTTCCCACTGTGTAACTATCATACAGAATAGTGTAGCAGTACACTGCTGGTGTTCCCACTGTGTAACTATCATACAGAATAGTGTAGCAGTACACTGCTGGTGTTCCCACTGTGTAACTATCATACAGAATAGTGTAGCAGTACACTGCTGGTGTTCCCACTGTGTAACTATCATACAGAATAATGAGCAGTACACTGCTGGTGTTCCCACTGTGTAACTATCATACAGAATAGTGTAGCAGTACACTGCTGGTGTTCCCACTGTGTAACTATCATACAGAATAGTGCAACAACACACTGCTGGTGTTCCCACTGTGTAACTATCATACAGAATAGTGTAGCAGTACACTGCTGGTGTTCCCACTGTGTAACTATCATACAGAATAGTGCAACAACACACTGTTGGTGTTCCCAAGGTTAGGGATGAAAAAAAAATATATTTTTTTCCACCTCCTTGCCTATCCTCTCTTCCTTCATGCCACCTCTTTCTCCCTCCCCTTCCCTACCTTCCCCCTCCCTCCCCTCACCTCCTCTTCCCTGTCCCTCCCGTCTCCTCGCCAGTATTCAGCGTTACAAGCTTTTCATAATTTTACTGCCCATTTCCCCTCAAAGCACTGGTGATGGCAACTTTTCCCCTCTTAATTAGGAGTTGATAGCGGGGTGAGGGGCTGGTTGGGGAGGAGGGAGACGTAGTAAAGGAATGGTTGGAGGGGTAAGAAGGGGATAGGGATGGGCCAGTGAGAGAGAGGGAGCAAAGGATGATGGGGAAGGATGATGGGTGATGGGAAGGGGAAAGATGGGAAAGGTAGGGGAGAAAAATGAGGGGGGAGGTAAAGAGGGCGTGCCTTGTCGACCACTCTGCTCCCCCACACTCCTCCCCACTCACTCCCACACATGTCAACGAGTACCCAGCTCCAGTATGGAGCCCTCACCTGATGAAGCACGTTTATGACTTGTAAAAGTTCCAAAGGTTTGCACCTAAACAAGTCCTAGAACTGAGTAGAAGATTCTGACGAAGGACAGGAGCGGGGGAGACATGATAACAACATACATAACTGGTAAGGTCGATAGGGACAGGTTGTTTCAGGGGCACAACTCGAGGACCAAGAGATGTCAGGAAATACATGTAGGTGAGTACAGAAAGGTGAGTAAACGAAGGTAAGTACAGGAAGGTGAAGGTCTACCTATCTGGCTACCTGGAGTCTACCTGGAAGGTATTCCGGGGATCAACGCCCCCGCGGCCCAGTCCACGACCAGGCCTCCCGGTGGATCAGGGACTTATCAACCAGAATGTTGCTGCTAGCCGCACGTAGTCCAAAGTACGAACCACAGCCCGGCTGATCCGGCACCGACTTTAGGTATCTGTCCAGCTCCCTTTTGAAGGCAGCCGGGAGCCTATTGGCAATTCCCCTTATGCTTGGTGGAAGGCTGTTGAACAGTCTTGGGCCCCGGACACTTATGGTGTTTTCTCTTAGTGTACCAATGGCGCCCCTACTTTTAATTGGGGGTATTTTGCATCGCTTGTCCAGTCTTTTACTTTCGTAGGGAGTGATTTCTGTGTGAAAATCCTTCTAGGATTTTCCAAGTGTAGATTATGATATATCTCCCTCGCCTGCGTTCCAACGAGTACAAGTCAAGTGCTTCCAAGCGTTCCCAGTAGTTGAGGTGCTTGATTGAACTTACAGGTGCAGTAAAGGATCTCTGTACTCTCTCTAGATCTGCAATTTCACCTGCTTTGAATGGAGATGTTAATGTACAGCAGTATTCCAGCCTAGAGAGAACAAGTGATTTGAAAAGGATCATCATGGGCTTGGCATCTCTCGTTTTGAAAGTTCTCATTATCCATCCTATCATTTTCTTTGCACTTGTGATCGTGGCACTGTTGTGATCCTTGAAAGTGAGATTCTCAGACATTACCACTCCCAGGTCCCTTACGTTATTTTTCCTCTCTATTGTATGGCCGGAGTCAGTAGTATACTCTGTTCTAGTGAATACATGAAGGTGAGTACATGAAGGCGAGTGTATGTAGATGAGTACAGGAAGGTGAGTGCATGAAGGTGAGTAAAAGAGTATAGGAAGGTGAGTACATTTAGCAAGTACATGAAAATGAATTCAAGAAGGTGAGTACATGTAGGTGAACCCATGAAAGTGAGTACAGGAAGGTGAGTAGATTATACATGAAGGTGAGTACATGAAGGTGGGTACAGGAAAGTGAGTACACGAATGTGACCATACGAAGGTGAGTACAGAAAGGCGAGTATATGAAGGTAGGTACATGAAGGTGTGCTCAGGAAGGTGAGGACATGAAGCAGTACATGAAGGAGTACATGAAGGCGAGTACATATAGGAGAATACAGGAAGATGAAAACAGGAAAGTGAGTACATGTAGATGAGTACATGAAGGTGAATACATGAAAGTGAGTACATGAAAATGAGTACGGGAAGGTGAATACAGGAAGGTGAGTGCAGGAAGGTGAGTACAGGAAAGTGAATACATGAAGGTGAGTACATGATTCTGAGTATATGAAGGTGAGTACAGGAAGATGAGAACAGGATTGTGAGTACGTGAAGGTGAGTACATGAAGGTGAGTACATGAAGGTGAGTACATGAAGGTGAATACAGGAACGTGAGAAAAGCAGACCTGAGAAACCAAGACAACAGCAGACCTGAGAGAGACTAAGACAACAGCAGACCTGAGAGACTAAGACAACAGCAGACCTGAGAGACTGAGACAACAGCAGACCTGAGAGACCAAGACAACAGCAGACCTGAGAGAGACTAAGACAACGGCAGACCTGAGAGACCAAGACAACAGCAGACCTGAGAGACTAAGACAACAGCAGACCTGAGAGAGACTAAGACAACAGCAGACCTGAGAGACCAAGACAACAGCAGATCTGAGAGACTAAGACAACAGCAGACCTGAGAGACTAAGACAACAGCAGACCTGAGAGAGACTAAGACAACAGCAGACCTGAGAGAGACTAAGACAACAGCAGACCTGAGAGACCAAGACAACAGCAGACCTGAGAGACTAAGACAAAAGCAGACCTGAAAGACCAAGACAACAACAGACCTGAGAAAGACTAAGACAACAGCAGACCTGAGAGAGACTAAGACAACAGCAGACCTGAGAGACCAAGACAACAGCAGACCTGAGAGACTAAGACAAAAGCAGACCTTAAAGACCAAGACAACAGCAGACCTGAGAGAGACTAAGACAACAGCTGACCTGAGAGAGACTAAGACAACAGCAGACCTGAGAGACCAAGACAACAGCAGACCTGAGAGACTAAGACAAAAGCAGACCTGAAAGACCAAGACAACAGCAGACCTGAGAGACTAAGACAACAGCAGACCTGAGAGACTAAGACAACAGCAGACCTGAGAGAGACTAAGACAACAGCAGACCTGAGAGAGACTAAGACAACAGCAGACCTGAGAGACCAAGACAACAGCAGACCTAAGAGACTAAGACAAAAGCAGACCTGAGAGAGACTAAGACAACAGCAGACCTGAGAGACCAAGACAACAGCATTCCTTAGAGAGACTAAGACAACAGCAGACCTGAGAGACCAAGACAACAGCATACCTGAGAGAGACTAAGACAACAGCAGACCTGAGAGAGACTAAGACAAAAGCAGACCTGAGAGAGACTAAGACAACAGCAGACCTGAGAGACCAAGACAACAGCAGACCTGAGAGAGACTAAGACAACAGCAGACCTGAGAGACCAAGACAACAGCAGACCTGAGAGAGACTAAGACAACAGCAGACCTGAGAGACCAAGACAACAGCAGACCTGAGAGACCAAGACAACAGCAGACCAGAAAGAGACCAAGACAACAACAGACCAGAGAGAGACCAGATCAACAGTAGACCTGGGAGAGATCAAGACATCAGCAGACCTGAGAGACAAGACAACAGCAGACCTGAGAGACCTGGAGGTTACCTGGAGGTTATTCCGGGGATCAACGCCCCCGCGGCCCGGTCCACGACCAGGCCTCCCGGTGTACCAGGGCCTGATCAACTAGGCTGTTACTGCTGGCCGCACGCAGTCCAACGTACGAGCCACAGCCCGGCTGATCCGGCACTGACTTTAGGTATCTGTCCAGCTCTCTCTTGAAGGCAGCCAGGGGTTTATTGGCAATTCCCCTAATGCTTGATGGGAGGCTGTTGAACAGTTTTGGGCCCCGGACACTTATGGTGTTTTCCCTTAGTGTACCAATGGCGCCCCTACTTTTAATTGGGGGCATTTTGCATCGCCTGCCCAGTCTTTTACTTTCGTAGGGAGTGATTTCTGTGTGCAGATTCGGGACCATTCCTTCCAGGATTTTCCAAGTGTAGATTATGATATATCTCTCCCTCCTGCGTTCCAACGAGTACAAGTCAAGTGCTTCCAAGCGTTCCCAGTAGTTAAGGTGCTTGACAGAACTTATACGTGCAGTAAAGGATCTCTGTACTCTCTCTAGATCTGCGATTTCACCTGCTTTGAATGGAGATGTTAATGTACAGCAGTATTCCAGCCTAGAGAGAACAAGTGGTTTGAAAAGGATCATCATGGGCTTGGCATCTCTCGTTTTGAAAGTTCTCATTATCCATCCTATCATTTTCTTTGCACGTGCGATCGTGGCACTGTTGTGATCCTTGAAAGTGAGATCCTCAGACATTACTACTCCCAGATCCCATACATTATTTTTCCTCTCTATTGTATGGCCGGAGTCAGTAGTATACTCTGTTCTAGTTATTATCTCCTCCAGTTTTCCATAACGGAGTAGTTGGAATTTGTCCTCATTGAACATCATATTGTTTACCGTTGCCCACTGGAAAACTTTGTTTATATCTTCTTGGAGGTTAACCGTGTCCTCAGCAGATGACAGCCTCATGCAGATCCTAGTATCATCCGCAAAGGATGATACGGTGCTGTGATGTATATCTCTGTCTAAGTCTGATATGAGGATGAGGAATAAGATGGGGGCGAGTACTGTGCCTTGTGGAACAGAGCTCTTCACTATGGCAGCCTGAAAGAGATCGATTAGCTGTAGAGTCTTTTAAACAGTCACGATGAGGAGGAGGAGGATCAGGTGGAGAAGGAGGATGAGGAAGAGAAGGAGGAGGAGGATCAGAAGGAGAAGGAGGAGGTAGATCAGGAGGAGAAGGAGGACCAGGAGGAGGATCATGAGGAGAAGGAGTATCAGGACGAGAAGGAGGATTAGGAGGAGGAAGATTAGTAAGAGGAGGAGAATCGACACAATGCATAATAACCCGCACACGGGAGAGAGAGAGAGAGAGAGAGAGAGAGAGAGAGAGAGAGAGAGAGAGAGAGAGAGAGAGAGAGAGAGGAACTTAAGACGAGGTTTGGGTCCGGCTCAGATCATTTACAAGTGAGGGTAACTCAAGAGGAGTGAGGAAGGGGGAAGGCTACCTGGTTCTTTATTTAAACGACGTTTCGGTCTATCCTGGACCCTAATCAAGGTGTTTCGGTCCATGTTTAATCATATCGAAACGTTTCGGTGCATCCTGGAGTGCAATCACAAGGTTACGCTTACTGAACCAGTAACAAGGCGACGGAACGTTGTGACATAATGAAGCTCTACTCAGAGTGAAACATGATCTGATAAAGCTCTACACACAGCAGTGCATCACTTGACGAAACTCTTCGCAGAAAATCGAGGCCAGATAAAGCTCTACACAGCTCTACACAGCTCTACACAGCTCTACACAGCTCTACACAGCTCTACACAGGGCAAACTTTGACTTGAACAGACTTGAAGAGGCTTCAGTGGCCTTTAATAAACTTCAGTAGACGTGAACAGACTTCAGTGGCCCTTAATAGACTTCAGTAGACTTGAAGAGGCTTCAGTGGCCTTTAATAGACTTCAGTAGGCTTCGGCAAACTTTAGTTGACTTGAGTGGTCTTCAGTAGAGTCGGTAGATTTCGATAGACTTCACTAGATCCAACAGACTTTAATAGATTCGAATAAATTCAACTCGATGTGGCAACAGTTATTGTGGGAATTTGAGGGAGAGGAGAGAGAGAGGGGAGGGAAAGAGAAGGGAGAGGGGAGGGAAAGAGATGGGGAGGGGAGGGAGAGAGAAAAGAGAAGGGAGGGAGAGGGGAGGGAAAGAGAAGGGAGAGGGGAGGGAGAGAGAATGGAGAGAGGGGAGAGAGAGGGAAGGGAGAGGGGAGGGAAAGAGAAGGGACAGGGGAGGGAGAGAGAAGGGAGAGAGGAGAGAGAGGGGAGGGAGAGGGGAGGGAGAGGGGAGGGAGAGGGGAGTTTTTTTTCCACATCATTGTTCTGGTCTTGTCAGTGTATGGACTGGTTGCCAATTAACGCAGTTGAGCAGTTGTAAGCCCCAGGCTCTCTCTCTCTCTCTCTCTCTCTCTCTCTCTCTCTCTCTCTCTCTCTCTCTCTCTCTCTCTCTCTCTCTCTCTCTCTCTCTCTCGAAATTATTATTCATGGACGTCTCTCTCTCCCCCTCTTTCATTTCTCATTTTTCTTTCTTTCTCATCTTCCCTGGTCCATCAGTCCTCTTTCTCTTTACTCTCTCCTTCTTTCCTTCTTTCCCTTGTCTCACCTCTCTTTCTTTCCTACCTCCTCTCCCTCCCTTCTTTTCCCCTTTCTAAACCGTTATTGCAACTTTCTCTTATCTCTTTTATTTCACATAATCACCGATTTTTTAATCATTCTCCCCTCACCAAACCATCAATCCCTGAAATAATCAATCCAGTTCAATCACGAATCATTTTGCACAGCCAGACGGTGGACATTATACCTCAAGACGGGCCGCCGCCAACAGCCTTCCTGTTGCAGCGCCTCTCTCAAGGTCACGATTCATCCAGCAGTCAGTCAGCTGGATACTTGTGGCGAGTCTTCTCATAGTCCTATGGAAGCGTTAAAACCGTAAGGGTCATATATTGTCTTACTGGCATTAAAATGAAAAGCCATCAAGCTGGGTCGAGGATCGAGTTTTATCAAAACTCACGAAATCGTAATAACACGATTGTAAACAAACCAGGGTACGGCTGGGGTTTAAACCCATGTTTGCAATCGTGTCGTTACGATTTCGTCAGTCATGATGACGACTTTGAGGGGACTTAAGCTAGAGTTCGTCACAGCCACGCTGGCGGGAGATTCACCTGCAAAATCTTGCATTTGTGGTCACAGTGGTGGCTCATGCTAAGCTCCCAATGGTGTATAAACATACCTAGTTGGATGAATCTTATTGTAGCCAGCTGGTCCAGTGGCTTACACACTGGCCTAGAGTTTTACGACTCACTCGCCATGGGTTCAATATCCACCCTTTTCCTGGTGAGTTTTATCAAAATTTGCTGCATATTATACGGCCGTCTCGTGTCAAGAAATAATTTCTCATTTCTCCTGACTAATAAAACACCACGACCACTACCAGTTCTGTGTTCGCTAAGTGCATTATGTATTTGCTCCCCCTGCACGAGATCAACCACAAACCCCATAGTCATCCTTGCCAGACCCATCTAGTGGTGGTAAACAACCCTAGATAGTTTAGTGACCATTAGGTGTACTGTAGCATTTTTACTGAAAGAAAGGAGACAGGGAGTTGATTTGATTGCCTTGACAGAAGAAACTGCTGCCTCTCTTTCTTCTCCAGTGTCCCTAGTGATGCCACTATCAACATTCAAAGACGGAGGATTAGCAGGGACACCAGGCTACCTCCAGGTATACCTGCCCTACAGCTGGACTTTATGAAATTAACTGACCATTGTACCAACCTCGGCAGTTTTAAATACGACCACTGGTACTTCCCACAATGTTCTGCGTTGACACTGGGCAGCACACACAGTGCAGTATTAACCAATATATATACGGAGTACCTGGAAAAAAAGAGGAACTCCAGTCCATCATTAAAGTACTGTAACATGACTACATTACTTAGACAACATACTCGTGCTATAGCCAAGGCATCTCCACATAAACAACCTTCTCTTACGGACCAGCGTTGTAGGACTCACCAGAGTGATGGTCACCTACCTTTTTAGAAGTCCTTCTTTGCAGATCCCAGGACATAAAAACTCTGCTCCTTAAAGCATACTATAAACCCACCAATTAAGACGATGTTGCATATTTCTACTCTCACCACGACACGATGACGAAAAGGAAAATAATTATAGGTTCATTCTGCAAACTTTAAGAATTCAAGTCTTTCTTTCCTCGTGAAGGAGTCCACCTGCCTTCTTCATATACATCCGGAGACGGAGGGTTAAGGCCTTAACGCAACACCCAGAGGTGCATGGTCTTTCCTTGCGGCAGTGCAGTCAGTAATTTGATACATGAACCAGCAAATAGCAATATCCAGGTGGCTATTGCAGCTTGCATATCCATCAAGGAACTTACTTGGAGGCGGTTCGCTACTCAACAGACTCTTACCACCGCCAAGGTCTTCATGAAACCGTGTGGTCACTGCAAAAAAAAAGTACGTAGGAGAAAAAGGTAAAAGTTCATTCATTACTATTAACGAGCACAAATTTTCTTGCAACAGGGATGACATAAGTGACGAGTGCATGATCCGCAGAGACGCGGAAGGACAGCTGATGAATTGGAATGATGCACAGAAGATCATCACGGAGCCAGATCTCAGCAGATGCCGGTGTTTGAAAGCTTCTCTGATTGTCATAACAAACACAGTCACACAAAAAGTAAGAAGTATTGCCACCACATTAACACACGCATGATAACTGAGTAAGCTTCACCTCACCCACCACAAGATACAGCGACTCACCATTAAGCCATCTGCTGAAGAGGACTCCAATAGGGGGTCGAAAGATACAAATTCATCTTCCGAGTTTCCGTCTCCATGTAGGTTATTATTGAGCACTGACTAGTGTCCATTACACTTTTATTGATTATTCATTAAACCTAAACTTCAGTGCCACTCAGGTACCTTCTGACTGGTTTAGTCTACCTTTTCCTACTGGCGTGTACACTTGGAGTGTTTGTTCTGCAACTGCGTCTAGATTGTTAGCTGACAACGAGTCAACCAAGTTAACTGTAGTAGTGGTAAAAGTAGATAGTTGTATTAGACACAGCAGTGGTGCACAGTGGAGTAAGAAGAGTGGAGATAGTTGTATATAACGCCTTCCATCCACTTGCATCTCTCCCGTAAATCCCATGTCACTTTTTTTCAGTGTGGTACATTCCTCTATCCCCTTCCCCTTCGGTGAGTGGCCGGACAAAGAGGATGGAAAGGGAGAGCCTTCTGGTTTACTATCACTGCCTCATACACCTAGATGATAACTGATAGTCCTTCGTCTAGACAGCAGTAGATAGATCTCAGCAGACAGCTTGAGTGAGGAGTATCAAGTCCTCTGCTATCTATCCCACGTACTCTCTTGTAAGCTTTCACTCATATGTAACGATTACCTGCATTTATTGCCCCAGGTGACGTATACCAGGGAACCTAGCCACCATCAAACCAGGCAGATACCACCAGGCCACCTAACTACCAACAAGACAGGTACCTACTTACCCAACGTTCTTAAGGTTGTTGATCTTTGAGGCTTCTAGTTCAAATTCTTCGTACTGCACGCCGCTGCAACGACACAGAACACACATGATAGGGGATACATATAAAAATATATTACAGCGTATTATAGGGGATACATTTTTGGATAGTACATAATATTCATTTTTCGATTAATATATAAATATAGAAGACACAGAATAGGTTGAATAAGGAGAGGCAATTTGTGAGGAATGTTACCAGGGATGGATAGGAAGAGACTATCTGTGAGGAATGTTACCAGGGATGGATAGGAAGAGACTATCTGTGAGGAATGTTACCAGGGATGGATAGGAAGAGACTATCTGTGAGGAATGTTACCAGGGATGGATAAAGAGAGACAGGAGGTTAAACATCTCTAAGTTAAACACAAGTAAGTGGCTTAGAGACGTCTTGTAGTTTTCTGACATCCTCCCCTCCCTTCCCCCATCTTCTAACACCTTCCCCCACACCTCCGTGTTACCCCCCCCCATCACTCAAGAGAGGCTTCTTGATGCTGATGAAAGGCTCTTGATCCAAGAATCTGAGCTTGTCCCTCACTTTCCTCGGATTGAACCTTATTATTTCCCATTCCCCATGTGCCGAATGATCCATACAGGTTTAGATTTTCCCTCCAAATATAATAATAATAACAACAATAATAATAATAATAATAATAATAATAATAATAATAATAATAATAATAATAATAATAATAATAATAATAATAATAACGACAATAATAATAACAACTCTCAGTCACACCTCCCCATCACTCTCTCTCTCTCCCCATCACTCTCACCTCCTCCCCATTACTCTCACCCCTCTCCATCACTCACCCCATCCCATCACTCACCCGCTCCCCATCACTCTCACCCCCTCCCCATTACTCTCACCTCTCTCCATCACTCACCCCATCCCCATCACTCTCACCCTCTCCCCATCACTCTTTCACCCCCTCCCCATCACTCTCTCACCCCAGTAAAAAGCACGTCCATTCACTCTACCATCACCCTTACTCACCCCTCCCATAACCTCTTCCCCCCATCCACAGTAGGCGACGTCACAGCAGTGATGGAAGGTGACATCGTGTCATCACCAATTTTTGTCTCCAGCTTCTCTCTTCCCCTCCCCTCCCCTACATCATCATCATTCTCTCTGCCCCCTCCTTTCATTAACCCCTCCCTTCCCCTCCCCTCCCATATTCTGTCTCAGTTCCCCTCCCCAAGCTTCCCTGCACTTTTCCATCTTGCAGACAACAGCTGCCCCATTCCCCACAGCTCCTTCCCGTTTCCCCTCTGCCAACCCTCACGTAAAGCCTCGGTAATGAGGGGAAAGCTGGCTGTCAAGTGTCATACGTCAGCTGTCAAGTGTCACAAGTCAGCTGTCAGTGTCGAACGTTAGTTGTCAAATGTCATACGTCAGCTGTAAAGTGTACGTTATCTGTCAAGTGTCATATGTCGGCTGTCAGTGTTGAACGTTAGTTCTCAATTGTCAGACTTCATCTGTCAAGTACCAGCCGTCAGGTGTCAGCATCGGGTGTCACCTGTCAAGCAGCAGGAACGTATCAAGCACAAACAGCTACAGTACCACACAGTGTGGTTACCCTCTCTTATCCCCACCACACAGTGTGGTTACCCTCTCTTACCCCCACCACACACTGTGGTTACACTCTCTTATCCCCACCACACAGTGTGGCTACCCTCTCTTGTCCCCACCACAGGTGATTCCTTCACAGGGTAGGCTGGACTTTTCTTGGTTGAGTGTCATGTGTGACAGTGATTTCGAGATTGTCTTGCTTGTATTATGTTCTGAGGTGTCTGCGACGACGCTTAACGAGGCTTCTAGACACTGGTGTCAACAGGTAGCCTTAGACAACGTCAGTGTCTGAGGTGACCCGGTGACACCGACGGTGCCTGGAAGCCTAGCTAATGCTGTCACCGACACCTCAAAATATATTATTAGAAGTATACAAAAATAACCGCACATAGAGAGAAGAGCTACGACGACGTTTCGGTCTGACTTGGACCGTTTACAAAGTCACACTAACAAAGTCATACTATGTGCGGGTTATCTGTGTATTGTTCCAGTCACGATATTGTGCCATTTTGTTCTTTATATTACTGGAAGTTAAGCCAAGTTGTCTCTGATTGCCTTGTTAGTGTCCACACACTGTATTTTGTAGATATTGTCTGAGCCCCCGTATACACTGTGTGGACTTGGAGTCCTTTGCTAGTGAGTTGTAAACTTTAGTACTGGACTGGTGTTCTAATGTCCAAGTCTTATTTTAGGTGTAATATACCGACCTCCAAGCTTGGATCACGATAGATGGAGACTTCTTTGGGACAAAATTGTTAAGGCTTCTAGACATGATAACGTAGTAATAGTGGGGGATTTAAACTTTAGTCAGATTGACTGGACTTCTTTGACTGGTAATCTGAAGTCCAGTGACTTTCTGGAAGTAGTTCAGGACTGTTTTCTGAAACAGTGTGTAACAGAGCCTACCAGAGGTAATAATTTGCTTGACTGAGTCTTGTCAAATACAGAAACCCTCGTAAGTAATCTGGAGATCGCTGAAGAACTTGGCTCAAGTGATCACAATTCTTTTACCTTTAATATTACCTGGGAGTATGAAGATAAGAGTAATAGGGTAAAAGTCCCTATTTACGTTCTGCCGATTATAATTGACTTAGGGAACACCTGTCTAATCTCGATTGTGGTAATCTAGCTAATGAATGTATTGATAATCATCATATTGGTGATAACAAAGGGATCTGCGTTTATGATTTTTTTCTTAATTATGTACAACGTGCTCAGAGTATATATATTCCCCAGAGAGAAATTAGGTCAAATAAGAATGACCCCAGATGGTTTAATAATAGACTAAAGCATCTATTGGGTGAGAAAAGAGGAATTTATAGCTGCATCAAAAGATGAGAGGTTAACCTTACTGACCAACATTCTCATTTTAAGAGAGAAGTTAAAAAGGGGATTTGAAAGGCTAAACGCAACTATGAAATTAAAGTTGATAATGAATCAAAGACTAATCCAGAAGGATTCTTTCAAGTGCATAGGACAAAAGTCAAGGAAAAAGTGGGACTGATGAGAATTGGGGATGAACAGTTGACTGAAAATGAACATGATTATGAAAATGATCATTTCTTGTCAGTCTTTACACAGGAAGACATAAATGATATCCCAAAAATTGATAATTATTCAGTTCCTGAAAGAAACGATGGACATGGTTATCAAACAGGTAGATAAACTGAAGCAAAATAAGTCCCCGGGCCCCCATGAATTATTTTTAAGAGTGCTTAAGGAAACCAAGTTGGAACTTAGTCAGCCATTAACGAGCCATGTTTAATGCGTCTGTCTAAACTGGTGTTATGCCAGAGACGTGAAAGATAGCTAATGCAATTCCTATATTTAAATCAGGGGATAATTCAATTCCATCAAATTACCATCCAATAACCATGACGTCTATAGTAGGCAAATTATTAGAAACAATTACAGCTGATATTATTGGAAGTCACATTGAAGAGCATAATTTGATTAATGAATCCCAGCATGGGTTCACGAGAGGTCGTTCCTGCCTGACAAATTTACTGACGTTCTTCAATAAAACATTTGAGGCAGCAAACAGTGATAAAGAATATGATATTGTTTATTTGGATTTCAGTAAAGCCTTCGATAGAGTACCTCACAAGAGACTCTTAAGAAAAGTGGCAGCTCATGGTATAAGAGGTAAAGTTTTAGCATGGACAGAGGCATGGCTTACTAATAGAAAGCAAAGAGTTTCCATTAATGGGGTCAAATCTGAATGGGGATTAGTCACTAGTGGCGTTCCACAAGGATCAGTTTTAGGCCCTTTGTTGTTCACAATTTACATTAATGATCTTGATGAAGGAATTACAATTGATATGAGCAAATTTGCTGATAATGCAAAAATAGGCCGAATGATTGATTCTGAGGAGGATACTAATGAACTCCAGGAGGATTTGGACAAATTAATGTCTTGGTCTGAAAAGTGGCAGATGAAGTTCAATGTGGACAAATGTAAGGTCCTAGTTCTTGGGAATGAAAATAACCCTCGAAGTTATAAACTAGGTGAAGCAGAGCTTGATCACACAGTCTGAAAAGGACTAGGGAGTCATTGTAAGCAGAAACCAAAAGCCAAGACAACAGCGCCTAAGTGTGCGCAATAAGGCTAACAGATTACTAGGATTTATTTCAAGAAGTATAAGTAAGAGAAGCCCAAAAATTATTTTACAGCTCTATACATAACTAGATAAATAAACACAAAAGCAGTATAATGTGATCCTCTATTGACAACGTTTCGCCCACACAGTGAGCTTTATCAAGTCACAAACAGATTTACCTGGGTGAAAGGTACGTGAGTATTTATAGGATGGAGTCAGGGGGAGAATGCTGGGTAGGTTGGATCTGATAAGGACCTGCACGGGACTGACGGGTGAGTATGCAGTTATGTGAGATAACGATGAAGAAGTTTCTTGGCAAGGAGTTCAGTTATATTATAGAAGCAGTTGTTTTGGTTGAAGTTGTTGGATATGCAGATAAGTGATGATTCCAGGATTCTTCGGTATTGAGTGTTGTCTTCTCTGGCGATAAGTCTTGCGTTTCTGTAGTTGATTAAATGGTTGTGAATTTCGGTGTTGAACACAGGCATTCCTTAAATCGTCAGATCTGCCTGCGTACTGGTGTCCTGAAATACGTGTTTGGAGGTTTCTGGATGTTTCGCCCACGTATAATTTGCTGCAGTCATTACAAGGGATTATGTATACCCCTGCAGAGGATGGAAGCTTGCCCTGTCTATTACTGGTAATGTCCTTGATGGTGGTGGATGTGGAGGTAGATACTTGGAATGAGGCATTGGAAAAGATGTTGGAAACGTGTATGACAATGGAGTTGGTGGGGAGGACTATGTATCTCCTCTCGGCAGTGTCTTCTCTGGGTGTGTTAAAGATGTTATATGCCCGGCGTCTGCAGTCTCTGATGAAGTGACGAGGATAGTGAAGTTTATATAATATTTCTTCAATTAGAGAGCATTCTTCCTCAAGGAATTCATTGCTATAGATTCGGAGTGAACGCAGGAAAGAGCTTAGTTTTGGTGTCGTGATGAGAGTAGAAGTGGAGAAGATCTTGTTCGTTGGTAGGTGTTTGATAGACTTTCAAACGAAGTTCATGGTCAGGGCTCGACCTGGTAGAGCTTGTATTGAAGAGCTTGATCGTTAAAGCGTCTGGGAGTCAGGATGAGAATGTCGTCAACATAACGAAGCCAGGTGACAGAAGAGGGAATAATAGTGTATAATCGCTCGGCTTCCAGATGTTCCATGTATAGGTTCGCCAGGACGGCACTAAGTGGTGAACCCATGGGTCGTCCAAAAGTCTCCTGAAAGAGGTGATTTTCGAAAGAGAAACAAGTAAAGCCATCACATAGTTCAACAAGGTCGATAAAATCGCTGGTTGAAATAGGAAGGTCAAGTGAATAGTCAGTTTTCCTGAGCAAGAGATCGTTGGCTTGTGTAGTAGGTACTTTGGTGAATAGGGAAGTAACGTCAAGGCTGGAGAGTTTCTTGTTGCTGATGTTGAGAACATCACCCGAGTGTTTGAGATGTGCTGGACTGATTGTGCCCAAGAGTTTAAAGAGGTGTTTAGCGAGAATCCCAGAGAGTTGGTGGGGAGCACTGCCTATTCCCGAGGATATGGGCCTCAATGGGATGCCTGGCTTGTCACTAATTTTACCTATTCGGCACGACAAATATATATATATACTAAAATATACAATAATGAACTAGCATTTTTTTTATTTACAGAAAAAGATTTTTTAATAAATATAAAAAAAAAACAGAAGTATGATATTTAAAACTCCTGGATGGATATTTTGAATTCAGTATTTTCATGACTTTTTCAAGTTATTTTTTCTTTCTTTTTATGTGTCTGTTTTTCAGCGTTTTTTTTTTAGTCAGAGCATGAATAACAGACACGTGTGTGTGTACTCACCTAATTGTGGTTGAAGGGTTCTATTCATAGCTCCTGGCCCCGCTTCTTCACTGCTCGCTACTAGGTGACTCTTTCCCTGTTCCATGAGGATTTTTCATACCTCTTCTTAAAACTATGTATGGTTTCTGCCTCCACTACGTCACTTTCCAGGCTATTCTACTTCCTGACAACTCTGAGTGCAGAAATACTTCCTAACATCCCTATTATTCATCTGAGTCTTCAACTTCCAATTGTGACCCCTTGTTTCTGTGTCCCATCTCTGGAACATCCTGTCTCCGTCCACCCTGTCAATTTCTCGCAATATTTTATATGTCGGAATCATGTTTACCCTAATCCTCCTGTCCTCCAGTGTCGTCAGGCCGATTTCCCTTAACCTTTCTTCGTAGGGCATTTCCCTTAGCTCTGGGACTAGTCTTGTTGCAAAGCTTTGCACTTTCTCTAATTACTTGGACTGCTTGACCAAGTGTGGGTTCCAAACTGGTGCTGCATGCTTCAATATGGGCCTGAAGTACACGGTATACAGAGTCTTGAACGATTCCTTACTGAGGTATCGGAACACTATTCTCAGGTTTGCCAGGCGCCTATATGCTGCAGCAGTTATCTGGTTGGTGTGCACCTCGGGAGATGTGCTCGGTATTATATTAACCCCAAGATCCTTTTCCTTGAGTGAGGATTATAGTCTTTGGCCACCTAGCCTACTCTGTCTACGGTCTTCTTTGCCCTTTCCCGATCTTCATGACTTTGCATTTGGCGGGGTTAAATTCGAGGAGCCAGTTGCTGGACCAGGTGTCAAGCATGTCCAGGTCACTTTGTAGCCCTGCTCGATCCTCGTCCGATGTAATTCTCCTCATTAACTTCACATCATCCGCAAACAGGGACACTTCTGAGTCCATCCCTTCCGTCATGTCATTCACATATACCAAAAACAGCACTTGTCCCAGGACTGACCCCGCTCGTCACAGGCCTCCACTCTGACACGTCATCATATACCATGACTCGTTGTTGCCTCCCTGTTAGGTATTCTCTGATTCATTGTAGTGCCTTTCGTGTTATGCTTGCCTGATCCTCTAGCTTTTGCATTAAATTCTTGAGGAACTGTGTGGAAGGCCTTCTTGCAGTCCAAGAAGATGCAATCTACCCATCTCTCTCTCTCTCTCTCTCTCTCTCTCTCTCTCTTTCTCTCGTGTCTTACTTCCGTTTATAAGCTGATCCTTTCTAGGTACTTCACCACTCTCCTTCTGATAATCTTCTCCATGACTTTGCATTCTATACACGTCAGTGACACTGGTTTGTAGTTTAGTGCCTCGTTTATGTTTCCTTTCTTAAAAATTGGGACTACATTTGCCATCTTCCATACCTCAGGTAGTTTCCCAGTTTCAGTGTTTGAAGGTTTGGTTAGTGGCTTACACAGCATCTCTGCTTCCTCTCTAAAGACCCATGGAGAGATGTTGTCTGGTCCCACGGCCTTTGAGGTGTGTACACATCTAATTGTACTCACCTAATTGTGGTTGCAGGGGTTGAAACTCAGTTCCTGGCCCCTCCTCTTCACTAGTTGCTACTAGGTCCTCTCTCTCCCCCTGGTCCATGAGCTTTATTATACCTCGTCTTAAAACTATGTATGATTCCTGCCTCCACTACATCACTTGCCAGTGTGTGTGTGTGTGTGTGTGTGTGTGTGTGTGTGTGTGTGTGTGTGTGTGTGTGTGTGTGTGTGTGTGTGTGTGTGTGTGAGTGTGAGTGTGTTTGTACTCACCTAATTGTATTCACGTAATTGTGGTTTCAGGGGTCGAGTCAGTTTCTGGCTTTGCCTCTTCACTGATGGCTACTAGGTCACTTTCTCTCTGCTTCATGAGCATTAACAAACTCCGTTTTAAAACTATGTATGGTTCCAGCCTCCACTATGTCACTTGCCAGACTGCTCCACTTCCTGACAACTCTATGGCTAAAGAAATGCTTTCTAGCATTCCTATGACTCATCTGAGTCTTCATCTTTCAATTGTGACCCCTTTGTTGCTGTGTCCCATCTCCAGAACATCCTGTCTCTATCCAACTTGTCGATTCCACTCAGTATTTTATATGTCGTTATCATGTCCTCCCTGTCCTCCAGTGTCGTCAGGTCGATTTCCCTAAACCTCTCCCCGTAGGACATGACCCTTAGCTTCGGGACTAGTCTCGTCGCAAACCTTTGAATTTTGTCTAATTTCTTGACGTGCTTGACCAGGTGTAGATTCCAAACTGGTGCTGCATACTCCAGTATGGGCCTGACGTTCACGGTGTACAGGGTTCATAACGACTCCTTACTGAGATGTCGGAATGCTGTTCTTAGGTTTGCCTGGCACCCATAAGCGGCGGCTGTTATCTTGATGATGAGCGCCTCAGGAGATGTGCTCGGTATTATACTCACCCCAAGATCTTTTTTCTTGAGTGAGGTTTGCAGTCTTTGGCCCTCTAGATTGTATTCTTTCTGTGGTCTTCTTTGTTCTTCCCCGATATTCATGACTTTTGCATTTGGTGTGGTTAAATTCGAGGAGCCAGTTGCTGGACCAGGCTTGCAGCCTGTGCAGGTCTCTTTGAAGTCCTGTCTGATCCTCATCCGATTTCATTCTCCTCATTAACCTCACATCATCTGCAAACAGGGACTCTTCTGAGTCTATCCCTTCCGGCATATCATTCACATATACCAGAAAAAGCAGTGGTCCTAGGACTTACTCCTGCGGAACCCCGCTCGTTAGAGGCGCCCATTCTGACACCTCGTCACGTACCATGACTCGCTGTTGCCTCCCTGTCAGATATTCTATGATCCATTGCAGTGCCTTTCCTGTTATGTGTGCCTGATCCTTTAGCTTTTGCACTAATCTCTTGTAAGGAAGTGTGTCGAAAGCCTTCATTGTGTGTGTGTGTGTGTGTGTGTGTGTGTGTGTGTGTGTGTGTGTGTGTGTGTGTGTGTGTGTGTGTGTGTGTGTGTGTGTGTGTGTGTGTGTGTGTGTGAGTATGTATACCCATCCATTTGTAGGTGTGGGGGGGGGGTCGAGTCACCTGTTATGACCCAGCCTCTTAACCTCAAGAAGATGACAGGTGTCACAAACTACCCACACAGTGAGCACTGTCGTACATATTCCTAAAGCTGTGTAGGTTGTTTGCTTCAATCGTCTCCTCATCTGGGTCTTACCAATCCTCAAGCTGAAAAAGTTCTTCCTAGCATCCCCGTCAAATTTGCGACTATAGGTTCACTTTGGCTTACTTGTTAATGATCCCTGTCAATCACTGTCCTTATTCCTGATCCAGTCAATCACTGTCATTGTTCCTGATCCCCGTCAGTCACTGTCCTTGTTCTTGATCCCCGTCAATCACTGTCCATGTTCTTAATCCCCGTTAATCACTGTCCTTATTCCTCATCCCCGTCAGTCACTGTCCTTGTTCCAGATCCCCGTCAAGTAAATCTATTGATAAAGAGACTGGCACTAACAGAGCAAGCTTCTGTTGGTTTAAAGACTGGCCCTAAAGAGCAAGCTTCTGCTGGTTTAAAAACTGGCACTACAGAGCAAGGTTATGTTGGTTTAAAGACTGGCACTACAGAGCAAGCTTCTGTTGGTTTAAAGACTGGCCCTAAAGAGCAAGCTTCTGTTGGTTTAAAAACTGGCACTACAGAGCAAGGTTCTGTTGGTTTAAAGACTGGCACTACAGAGCAAGCTTCTTGGTTTAAAGACTGGCCCTAAAGAGCAAGCTTCTGTTGGTTTAAAAACTGCCACTACAGAGCAAGGTTCTGTTGGTTTAAAGACTGGCACTACAGAGTAAGCTTCTGTTGGTTTAAAGACTGGCACTAACAGAGCAAGCTTCTGATGGTTTAAAGACTGGCACTAACAGAGCAAGCTTCTGTTGGTTTAAAGACTAGTACTAACAGAACAAGCTTCTGTTGGTTTAAAGACTGGCACTAACAGAGCAAGCTTCTCCTTTTAAAAAGACTGGCACTAACAGAGCAAGTTTCTGTTGGATTAAAGGCTGGCACTAACAGAGCAAGCTTCTGTTGGTTTAAAGACTGGTACTAACAGAGCAAGCTTCTGTTGGTTTAAAGACTGGCACTAACAGAGCAAGCTTCTGTTGGTTTAAAGACTGGCACTAACACAGCAAGCTTCTGTTGGTTTAAAGACTGGTACTAACAGAGCAAGCTTCTGTTGGTTTAAAGACTGGCACTAACAGAGCACGCTTCTCTTTTTATAAAGACTGACACTAACAGAGCAAGCTTCTGTTGGTTTAAAGGCTGGCACTAACAGACTAAGTCTGCTGTTTGTTTAAAGACTGGCACTAACAGAGCAAGATTCTATTGGTTTAAAGACTGGCACTAACAGAGCAAGCTTCTGGTGGTTTAAGGACTGGCACTAACAGAGCAAACGTCCATTGGTTTAAAGACTGGCACTAACAGAGCAGGCTTCTCTTGGTATAAAGACTGGCACTAAAAGAGCAAGCTTCTGTTGGTTTAAAGGCTGGCACTAACAGACTAAGTTTGCTGTTTGTTTAAAGACTGGCATTAACAGAGCAAGATTCTATTGGTTTAAAGACTGGCACTAACAGAGCAAGCTTCTGGTGGTTTAAAGACTGGCACTAACAGAGCAAACGTCCATTGGTTTAAAGACTGGCACTAACAGAGCATGGTTCTGTTGGTTTAAAAACTGGCACTAGCAGAGCAAGCTTCTGTTGGTTTAAAGACTGGCACTAACAGAACATGGTTCTGTTGGTTTAAAGACTGACACTAACAGAGCAAGCTTCTCTTTTTATAAAGACTGGTACTAACAGAGCAAGCTTCTGTTGGTTTAAAGACTGGCACTAACAAAGCAAGCTTCCATTGGTTTAAAGACTGGCACTTACAGAGCAAGTTTCTGGTGGTTTAAAGACTGGCACTAACAGAGTAAGTTTTCTGTTGGTTTAAAGACTGGCACTAACAGAACAAGATTCTATTGGTTTAAAGACTGGCACTAATAGAGCAAACTTCTGTTGGTTTAAAGACTGGTACTAACCGAGCAAGTTTCTGTTGGTTTAAAGACTGGCACTAACAGAGCAAGCTTCTCTTTTTATAAAGACTGGCACTAACAGAGCAAGCTTCTGTTGGTTTAAAGACTGGCACTAACAGAGAAAGCTTCTGTTAGTTTAAAGACTGGTACTAACAGAGCAAGTTTCTGTTGGTTTAAAGACTGGCACTAACAGAGCAAGCTGCTCTTTTTATAAAGACAGGCACTAACAGAGCAAGCTTCTGTTGGTTTAAAGACTGGCACTAACAGAGCAAGCTTCTGTTGGTTTAAAGACTGGCACTAACAGAGCAAGCTTCTCTTTTTATAAAGACTGGCACTAACAGAGCAAGATTCTCTTGGTATAAAGACTAGCACTAACAGAGCAAGCTTCTGTTGGTTTAAAGGTTGGCACTAACAGAGTAAGTTTGCTGTTTGTTTAAAGACTGGCACTAACAGAGCAAGATTCTATTGGTTTAAAGGCTGGCACTAACAGAGTGAATTTGCTGTTTGTTTAAAGACTGGCACTAACAGAGCAAGATTCTATTGGTTTAAAGACTGGCACTAACAGAGCAAGCTTCTGTTGGTTTAAAGACTAGTACTAGTAAGCTTCTGTTGGTTTAAAGACTGGTACTAACAGAGCAAGCTTCTGTTGGTTTAAAGACTGGTACTAACAGAGCAAGCTTCTGTTGGTTTAAAGACTGGCACTAACAGAGCAAGCTTCTCTTTTTATAAAGACTGGCACTAACAGAGCAAGTTTCTGTTGGTTTAAAGACTGGCACTAACAGAGCAAGCTTCTGTTGGTTTAAAGACTGGTACTAACAGAGCAAGCTTCTGTTGGTTTAAAGACTGGCACTAACAGAGCAAGCTTCTCTTTTTATAAAGACTGGCACTAACAGAGCAAGTTTCTGTTGGTTTAAAGGCTGTCACTAACAGAGCAAGCTTCTGTTGGTTTAAAGGCTGGTACTAACAGAACAAGCTTCTGTTGGTTTAAAGACTGGCACTAACAGAGCAAGCTTCTGTTGGTTTAAAGAGTGGCACTAACAGAGCAAGCTTCTGTTGGTTTAAAGACTGGTACTAACAGAGCAAGCTTCTGTTGGTTTAAAGACTGGCACTAACAGAGCAAGCTTCTCCTTTTATAAAGACTGGCACTAACAGAGCAAGCTTCTCTTGGTATAAAGACTGGCACTAACAGAGCAAGCTTATGTTGGTTTAAAGGCTGGCACTAACATAGTAAGTTTGCTGTTTGTTTAAAGACTGGCACTAATAGAGCAAGAGTCTATTGGTTTAAAGACTGGCACTAACAGAGCAAGCTTCTGGTGGTTTAAAGACTGGCACTAACAGAGCAAGCGTCCATTGGTTTAAAGACTGGCACTAACAGAACATGGTTCTGTTGGTTTAAAGACTGGCACTAACAGAGCAAGCTTCTGTTGGTTGAAAGACTGGCACTAACAGAGCGTGGCTCTGTTGGTTTAAAGACTGGCACTAACAGAGCAAGCTTCTCTTTTTATAAAGACTGGCACTAACAGAGCAAGTTTCTGTTGGTTGAAAGACTGGCACTAACAGAGCATGGCTCTGTTGGTTTAAAGACTGACATTAACAGAGCAAACTTCTCTTTTTATAAAGACTGGTGCTAACAGAGCAAGCTTCTGGTGGTTTAAAGACTGGCACTAACAGAGCAAGTTTCTGGTGGTTTAAAGACTGGCACTAACAGAGCAAGCTTCTATTGGTTTAAAGACTGGCACTAACACAGCAAGCTTCTGTTGGTTTAAAGACTGGCACTAACAGAGCAAGCTTCCGTTGGTTTAAAGTCTGACACTAACAGAGCATGGTTCTGTTGGTTTAAAGACTGGCACTACAGAGCAAGTTTCTGGTGGTTTAAAGACTGGCACTAAAAGAGCAAGCTTCTATTGGTTTAAAGACTGGCACTAACACAGCAAGCTTCTGTTGGTTTAAAGACTGGCACTAACAGAGCAAGCTTCCGTTGGTTTAAAGACTGACACTAAAAGAGCATGGTTCTGTTGGTTTAAAGACTGGCACTACAGAGCAAGTTTCTGTTGGATTAAAGACTTCCAATAACGGAACAAGCTTCTGTTAGTTTAAAGACTGGCAAAAACAGAGCAAGTTTTTTGTTGATTTAAAAACTGGTACTAAAAAGCAAGCTTCTGTTGATTTAAAGATTGGCACTAACAGAGCAAGTTACTGTTCGTTTAAACACTGGCGCTAACAGAGCAAGTTTCTGTTGGTTTATAGATTGGCACTAACAAAGCAAGCTTCTGTTGGTTAAAGACTGGCACTAACAGAGCAATCTTGCATTGGTTTAAAGACTGGTATTAACAGAGCAAGCTTCTGTTGGTTAAAAGACTGGCACTAACAGAGCAAGCTTCTGTTGGTTTAAAGACTACCACTAACAGAGCAAGCTTCTGTTGGTTTAAAGACTGGCACTAACAGAGCAAGCTTCTGTTGGTTTAAAGACTCGTACTAACAGAGCATGCTTCTGTTGGTTTAAAAACTGGCACTAACAGAGCAAGCTTCTCTTTTTATAAAGACTGGCACTAACAGAGCAAGCTTCTCTTGGTATAAAGACTGGCACTAAGAGAGCAAGCTTCTGATGGTTTAAAGGCGGGCACTAACAGAGTAAGTTTGCTGTTTGTTTAAAGACTGGCACTAACAGAGCAAGATTCTATTGGTTTAAAGACTGGCACTAACAAAGCAAGCTTCTGGTGGTTTAAAGACTGGCACTAACAGAGCAAGCGTCCATTGGTTTAAAGACTGGCACTAACAGAGCATGGTTCTGTTGGTTTAAAGACTGGCACTAACAGAGCAAGCTTCTGTTGGTTTAAAGACTGGCACTAAGAGAGCATGGTTCTGTTGGTTTAAAGACTGACACTAACAGAGCAAGCTTCCATTGGTTTAAAGACTGGCACTTACAGAGCAAGTTTCTCGTGGTTTAAAGACTGGCACTAACAGAGTAAGTATTCTGTTGGTTTAAAGACTGGCACTAACAGAACAAGATTCTATTGGTTTAAAGATTGGCACTAACAGAGCAAGCTTCTGTTGGTTTAAAGACTGGCCCTACAGAGCAAGCTTCTGTTGGTTTAAAGACTGGCACTACAGAGCAAGCTTCTGTTGGTTTAAAGACTGGTACTAACAGAGTAAGCTTCTGTTGGTTTAAAGACTGGTACTAACGGAGCAAGCTTCTGTTGGTTTAAAGACTGGCACTAACAGAGAAAGCTTCTCTTTTTATAAAGACTGGCACTAACAGAGCAAGCTTCTGTTGGTTTAAAGACTGGCACTAACAGAGCAAGTTTCTGGTGGTTTAAAGACTGGTACTAACAGAGCAAGCTTCTGTTGGTTTAAAGATTGGCACTAACAGAGCAAGCTTCTCCTTTTATATAGACTGGCACTAACAGAGCAAGTTTCTGTTGGTTTAAAGGCTGGCACTAACAGAGCAAGCTTCTGTTGGTTTAAAGACTGGTACTAACAGAGCAAGCTTCTGTTGGTTTAAAGACTGGCACTAACAGAGCAAGCTTCTCTTTTTATAAAGACTGGCACTAACAGAGCAAGCTTCTGCTGGTTTAAAGGCTGGCACTAACAGAGTAAGTTTGCTGTTTGTTTAAAGACTGGCACTAACAGAGCAAGGTTCTATTGGTTTAAAGACTGGCACTAACAGAGCAAGCTTCTGTTGGTTTAAAGACTGGTACTAGTAAGCTTCTGTTGGTTTAAGGACTGGTACTAACGGAGCAAGCTTCTGTTGGTTTAAAGACTGGCACTAACAGAGCAAGCTTCTCTTTTTATAAAGACTGGCACTAACAGAGCAAGCTTCTGTTGGTTTAAAGACTGGCACTAACAGAGCAAGCTTCTGTTGGTTTAAAGACTGGTACTAACAGAGCAAGCTTCTGTTGGTTTAAAGACTGGCACTAACAGAGCAAGCTTCTGTTGGTTTAAAGACTGGCACTAACAGAGCAAGCTTCTGTTGGTTTAAAGACTGGTGCTAACAGAGCAAGCTTCTGTTGGTTTAAAGACTGGCACTAACAGAGCAAGCTTCTCTTTTTATAAAGACTGGCACTAACAGAGCAAGCTTCTCTTGGTATAAAGACTGGCACTAACAGAGCAAGCTTCTGTTGGTTTAAAGGCTGGCACTAACAGAGTAAGTTTGCTGTTTGTTTAAAGACTGGCACTAACAGAGCAAGATTCTATTGGTTTAAAGACTGGCACTAACAGAGCAAGCTTCTGGTGGTTTAAAGACTGGCACTAACAGAGCAAGCGTACATTGGTTTAAAGACTGACACTAACAGAGCATGGTTCTGTTGGTTTAAAGACTGGCACTAACAGAGCAAGCTTCTGTTGGTTTAAAGACTGGCACTAATAGAGCATGGTTCTGTTGGTTTAAAGACTGACACAGAGCAAGCTTTTCTCTTTTTTATAAAGACTGGCACTAACAGAGCAAGCTTCTGTTGGTTGAAAGACTGGCACTAACAGAGCATGGTTCTGTTGGTTTAAAGACTGGCACTTACAGAGCAAGTTTCTGGTGGTTTAAAGACTGGCACTAACAGAGTAAGTTTTCTGTTGGTTTAAAGACTGGCACTAACAGAACAAGATTCTATTGGTTTAAAGACTGGCACTAACAGAGCAAGCTTCTGTTGGTTTAAAGACTGGCACTAACAGAGCAAGCTTCCGTTGGTTTAAAGACTGACACTAACAGAGCATGGTTCTGTTGGTTTAAAGACTGGCACTACAGAGCAAGTTTCTGTTGGATTAAAGACTTCCAATAACGGAACAAGCTTCTGTTAGTTTAAAGACTGGCAAAAACAGAGCAAGTTTTTTGTTGATTTAAAAACTGGTACTAAGAAAGCAAGCTTCTGTTGATTTAAAGATTGGCACTAAAAGAGCAAGTTTCTGTTTGTTTAAACACTGGCGCTAACAGAGCAAGTTTCTGTTGGTTTAAAGACTGGCACTAACAAAGCAAGCTTCTGTTGGTTAAAGACTGGCACTAACAGAGCAATCTTGCATTGGTTTATAGACTGGTATTAACAGAGCAAGCTTCTGTTGGTTAAAAGACTGGCACTAACAGAGCAAGCTTCTGTTGGTTTAAAGACTGGCACTAATAGAGCAAGCTTCTGTTGGTTTAAAGACTGGCACTAACAGAGCAAGCTTCCATTGGTTTAAAGACTGGCACTAACAGAGCAAGCGTGTGTTAGTTAAAAGACTGGCACTAATAATGCAAGCTTCTGGTGGTTTAAAGACTGGCACTAACAGAGTAAATTTTTTGTTGGTTTAAAGACTGGCACTAACAGAGTAAGTTTTTTGTTGGTTTAAAGACTGGCACTAACAGAGCAAGCTTCTTTTGGGTTAAAGACTGGCACTAACAGAACAAACTTTATTAAGGCTTCAGCTGCTGGATGTATCAGTTAAGGATTCTCCTCTACCAAAATGTGTACATCTCTGTACATTATTTGTACTTCACTGTATAATCTTTGTACTTCACTGTATAATCTTTGTACTTCACTGTATAATCTTTGTACTTCACTGTATAATCTTTGTACTTCACTGTATAATCTTTGTACTTCACTGTATAATCTTTGTACTTCACTGTATATCCCATGTACATCATTTTACATTCTTGACGCACATTGTTTCAGCAGCAAATATTTCCCTCTCAAAAGTCTGCTTTTGCAGTGACCGTCGCGAGGACGGGTTCGTCTTGGAGAACAGTTCCACCTGGAGAGTCACTCAGTCACAACTTTGGTTACTTTTGGGTTTAAGTTGAGAGAGAGAGGCTGGTCCACCGCGTTCCAACTGTGCTCGTTCCTGCGCTCCTTCCAGGTGGCTGCCTTGTAACCCGGAATTAGGATGCTTCCAGAGAGCCACCATGCAACCCTGAACTATGTGACTTTAGTGATTCAACTAAAGAACGTGTACACACACACACATACATACACACACACACACACACACACACACACACACACACACACACACACACACACACACACACACACACACACACACACACACACACACACACACACACACACACATACACACACACACACACACACACACACACACACACACACACACACACACACACACACACACACACACACACACTATGGCACATATGCTAAATACGGCCTATTTAATTTTCCATTTAAGATGGAAATTGGTTAACAGAGTGATGTTCAAGTGGTTGGAGCCCTGAGCTTTAAGCTGATAGGAACTCTCTAGCGTATATCCTGTGCAGCTCCTGTCCACTCAGCTGCTAAGGTACTCTAATGCATTTCCTGTGTACTCAAGCAACTTCATTTCACACCGCTCCATAGATCAGGCAGTAATTAGCGGACTGAGGATCAAGCCTCCACCACGTCCTGCAGTGAATGACCATCACTGACACAGGATAAATCCTCTGATTTCTTCACTTCCCACTACTTTGTGCCGCCATTCCTCCCCTTTTCCCTACACTTCACCTTTCCGTCACTTTCCCCGCCCTTCCCCTACCTCCATATCAGCGACACAAACCTTCCCCTCCCCTCCCATTACCGTCCTTCATCTCTGCTTGTAGAATTACAAATGGGCACAATGGGCACAATGGGACACAATGTGTCTCAGAAGATGAAAAGGAACACCTCTTCCCAAGTCAAGATATCATGAATGTCAAAACTGGGCCTTGGCTCCTACACTTATTGGAAAAGACCTGTCCAACAAAATGCTGCAAATCTCTGTCTTATCTGATCTCTTCCCGTCAGAAAGTTACGTGTATGAGCAACACCAAACATCGATTAGGCGATGTGGCACAGTGACTTCCATAATCACGATATGATATCGTCAGCCGAGGCAGATGCAGGCAACGATAGGTAAACATGCACTCCCAGCTTATCATTCACATAATCTCTGAAATACAAAAGACAGGCGATCTTCACCATTATATTGTTTAATGTTCAGTTGTCATTGATTTAAGTCCTGGTGGAATGTGTGTATATGTACTATATACAATACATATACATAAGTGGATAGGATTTGGTGGTCCTGTGGGTTAGAGCGTCATGTGATTTTCGCTCACCATGAGACGGGCTAAAACGACATGGGTTCGAGTCCTTGGCTAGTCGCAGTGTTATTATATATATATATAATCATATATATATATATATATATATATATATATATATATATATATATATATATATATATATATATTATTAACTCACTGGCCGATTCCCACCAAGGCAGGGTGGCCCGAAAAAGAAAAACTTTCACCATCATTCACTCCAACACTGTCTTGCCAGAAGGGTGCTTTACACTACAGTTTTTAAACTGCAACACTAACATCCCTCCTTCAGAGTGCAGGCACTGTACTTCCCATCTCCAGGACTCAAGTCCGGCCTGCCGGTTTCCCTGAACCACTTCATAAATGTTACTTTGCTCACACTCCAACAGCACGTCAAGAATTAAAAACCATTTGTCTCCATTCACTCCTATCAAACACGCTCACGCATGCCTGCTGGAAGTCCAAGCCCCTCGCACACAAAACCTCCTTTACCCCCTCCCTCCAACCTTTCATAGGCCGACCCCTACACCGCCTTCCTTCCACTACAGACTGATACACTCTTGAAGTCACTCTGTTTCGCTCCATTCTCTCTACATGTCCGAACCACAACAACAACCCTTCCTCAGCCCTCTGGACAACAGTTTTGGTAATCTCGCACCTCCTCCTAACTTCCAAGCTACGAATTCTCTGCATTATATTCACACTACACATTGCCCTCAGACATGACATCTCCACTGCCTCAAGCCTTCTCCTCGCTGCAACATTCATCACCCATGCTTCACACCCATATAAGAGCGTTGGTAAAACTATACTCTCATACATTCCCCTCTTTGCCTCCAAGGACAAAGTTCTTTGTCTCCACAGACTCCTAAGTGCACCACTCACCCTTTTTCCCTCATCAATTCTATGATTCACCTCATCTTTCATAGACCCATCCGCTGACACGTCAACTCCCAAATATCTGAATACATTCACCTCCTCCATACTCTCTCCCTCCAATCTGATATCCAATCTTTCATCACCTAATCTTTTTGTTATCCTCATAACCTTACTCTTTCCTGTATTCACTTTTAATTTTCTTCTTTTGCACACCCTACCAAATTCATCCACCAATCTCTGCAACTTCTCTTCAGAATCTCCCAAGAGCACAGTGTCATCAGCAAAGAGCAACTGTGGCAACTCCCACTTTATTTTTGATTCTTTATCTTTTAACTCCACGCCTCTTGCCAAGACCCTCGCATTTACTTCTCTTACAACCCCTTCTATAAATATATTAAACAACCACGGTGACATCACACATCCTTGTCTAAGGCCTACTTTTACTGGAAAATAATTTCCCTCTTTCCTACATACTCTAACTTGAGCCTCACTATCCTCGTAAAAACTCTTCACTGCTTTCAGTAACCTACCTCCTACACCATACACCTGCAACATCTGCCACATTGCCCCCCTATCCACCCTGTCATACGCCTTTTCCAAATCCATAAATGCCACAAAGACCTCTTTAGCCTTATCTAAATACTGTTCACTTATATGTTTCATTGTAAACACCTGGTCCACACACCTCCTACCTTTCCTAAAGCCTCCTTGTTCATCTGCTATCCTATTCTCCGTCTTACTCTTAATTCTTTCAATAATAACTCTACCATACACTTTACCAGGTATACTCAACAGACTTATCCCCCTATAATTTTTGCACTTTCTTTTGTCCCCTTTGCCTTTATACAAAGGAACTATGCATGCTCTCTGCAAATTCCTAGGTTCCTTACCCTCTTCCATGCATTTATTAAATAATTGCACCAACCACTCCAAAACTATATCCCCACCTGCTTTTAACATTTCTATCTTTATCCCATCAATCCCGGCTGCCTTACCCCCTTTCATTTTTCCTACTGCCTCACGAACTTCCCCCACACTCACAACTGGCTCTTCCTCACTCCTACATGATGTTATTCCTCCTTGCCCTATACACGAAATCACAGCTTCCCTATCTTCATCAACATTTAACAATTCCTCAAAAATATTCCCTCCATCTTCCCAATACCTCTAACTCTCCATTTAATAACTCTCCTCTCTTATTTTTAACTGACAAATCCATTTGTTCTCTAGGCTTCCTTAACTTGTTAATCTCACTCCAAAACTTTTTCTTATTTTCAACAAAATTTGTTGATAACATCTCACCCACTCTCTCATTTGCTCTCTTTTTACATTGCTTCACCACTCTCTTAACCTCTCTCTTTTTCTCCATATACTCTTCCCTCCTTGCATCACTTCTACTTTGTAAAAACTTCTCATATGCTAACTTTTTCTCCCTTACTACTCTCTTTACATCATTATTCCACCAATCCTCCTCTTCCCTCCCGCACCCACTTTCCTGTAACCACAAACTTCTGCTGAACACTCTAACACTACGTTTTTAAACCTACCCCATACCTCTTCGACCCCATTGCCTCTGCTCTCATTAGCCCATCTATCCTCCAATAGCTGTTTATATCTTACCCTAACTGCCTCCTCTTTTAGTTTATAAACCTTCACCTCTCTCTTCCCTGATGCTTCTATTCTCCTTGTATCCCATCTACCTTTTACTCTCAGTGTAGCTACAACTAGAAAGTGATCTGATATATCTGTGGCCCCTCTATAAACATGTATATCCTGAAGTCTACTCAACAGTCTTTTATCTACCAATACATAATCCAACAAACTACTGTCATTTCGCCCTACATCATATCGTGTATACTTATTTATCCTCTTTTTCTTAAAATATGTATTACCTATAACTAAATCCCTTTCTATACAAAGTTCAATCAAAGGGCTCCCATTATCATTTACACCTGGCACCCCAAACTTACCTACCACACCCTCTCTAAAAGTTTCTCCTACTTTAGCATTCAGATCCCCTACCACAATTACTCTCTCACTTGGTTCAAAGGCTCCTATACATTCACTTAACATCTCCCAAAATCTCTCTCTCTCCTCTGCATTCCTCTCTTCTCCAGGTGCATACACGCTTATTATGACCCACTTCTCGCATCCAACCTTAACTTCTTTAATCCACACACACACACACACACACACACACACACACACACACACACACACATATATATATATATATATATATATATATATATATATATATATATATATATATATATATATATATATATATATATATATATATATATATATATATATATATATATATATATATATAATTGTAGTTAGATATCTTGAACACTTCGAACACTTTCCTGTCTCTCTTCTCTCCTCTGTCTTCCGTGTGTAAGTTCTCTTAGTCTCTGTCTGTCTCCCTTGTATAAGTTCTCTCAGGTTCGCCCTGTGATGAAGAAGATATCTTCTTAATAATTATACCTGTGTTGTGTCTGGTACAGGTTGTCCTGAGTGATGGTAATTCCCCAGTGATAGTAACTGAAGCTCTGCTAGAAGCAAACCTTTGACGCTGTCCTAGTTGATCAACCTTTGACGCTGTCCTAGTTGATCAACCTTTGATGCTGTCCTAGTTGATCAACCTTTGATACTGTCCTAGTTGATCAACCTTCAGTGCTGTCCTAGTTGATCAACCTTCAATGGAATACTTGATCATTTCCTTATTGTTCTACTGACATTTGCCAGCTCAGTCTGACACTACTGAAGTCTCCCAGCTCGGGTTGACAGATTTCAACACCTTTTATGAGCACTATCCTGTGTGACGGAAAATAACAAGGGAAATACAGCTAGCTTTTGTTCCCACTGTGTAACTATTATCTATACAATAGTGCAGCAACACACTGCTGGTGTTCCCACTGTGTAACTATTATCTATACAATATTGCAGCAACACACTGCTGGTGTTCCCACTGTGTAACTATTATCTATACAATTGTGCAGCACCACACTGCTGGTGTTCCCACTGTGTAACTATTATCTATACAATAGTGCAGCAACACACTCCTGGTGTTCCCACTATGTAACTATCATACAGAATAGTGTAGCAGCACACTACTGGTGTTCCCACTGTGTAACTATCATATAAAATAGTGTAGCAGCACACTACTGGTGTTCCCACTGTGTAACTATCATATAGAATAGTGTAGCAGCACACTACTGGTGTTCCCACTGTGTAACTATCATATAGAATAGTGTAGCAGCACACTACTGGTGTTCCCACTGTGTAACTATCATATAGAATAGTGTAGCAGCACACTACTGGTGTTCCCACTGTGTAACTATCATATAGAATAGTGTAGCAGCACACTACTGGTGTTCCCACTGTGTAACTATCATATAGAATAGTGTAGCAGCACACTACTGGTGTTCCCACTGTGTAACTATCATATAGAATAGTGTAACAGCACACTACTGGTGTTCCCACTGTGTAACTATCATATAGAATAGTGTAGCAGCACACTACTGGTGTTCCCACTGTGTAACTATCATATAGAATAGTGTAGCAGCACACTACTGGTGTTCCCACTGTGTAACTATCATATAGAATAGTGTAACAGTACACTACTGGTGTTTCCACTGTGTAACTATCATATAGAATAGTGTAGCAGCACACTACTGGTGTTCCCACTGTGTAACTATCATATAGAATAGTGTAACAGCACACTACTGGTGTTCCCACTGTGTAACTATCATATAGAATAGTGTAGCAGCACACTACTGGTGTTCCCACTGTGTAACTATCATATAGAATAGTGTAACAGTACACTACTGTGTTCCCACTGTGTAACTATCATAGTGTAGCACAACTGGTGTTAGTAACTATCATATAGTACTGTGCAGCACACTACTGGTGTTCCCACTGTGTAACTATCTATCATATAGAATAGTGTAGAATCCCAGTGTAGCAGCACACTACTGGTGTTCCCACCTATCTGTGTACTGTGTACTATCATATAGAATAGTGTACCAGCACACTACTGGTGTTGTAACTATCATATAAAATAGTGTAGCAGCACACTACTGGTGTTCCCACTGTGTAACTATCACTATCCCACTGTGTAACTATCTATAGTGTAACAGCACACTACTGGTGTTCCCACTGTGTAACTATCATATAGAATAGTGTAGCAGCACACTATAGTAACTATCATATAGAATAGTGTAGCAGCACACTACTGGTGTTCCCACTGTGTAACTATCATATAGAATAGAGTAGCAGCACACTACTGGTGTTCCCACTGTGTAACTATCATAGTAGAATAGTGTAGCAGCACACTACTGGTGTTCCCACTGTGTAACTATCATATCATATAGAATAGTGTAGCAGCACACTACTGGTGTTCCCACTGTGTAACTATCATATAGAATAGTGTAGCAGCACACTACTGGTGTTCCCACTGTGTAACTATCATATAGAATAGTGTAGCAGCACACTACTGGTGTTCCCACTGTGTAACTATCATATAGAATAGTGTAGCAGCACACTACTGGTGTTCCCACTGTGTAACTATCATATAGAATAGTGTAGCAAGACACTGTTGGTGTTCCCACTGTGTAACTATCATATAGAATAGTGTAGCAGCACACTACTGGTGTTTCCACTGTGTAACTATCATATAGAATAGTGCAGCAGCACACTACTGGTGTTCCCACTATGTAACTATCATATAGAATAGTGTAGCAGCACACTACTGGAGTTCCCACTGTGTAACTATCATGTAGAATAGTGTAGCAGCACACTACTGGTGTTCCCACTGTGTAACTATCATATAGAATAGTGTAGCAGCACACTACTGGTGTTCCCACTGTGTAACTATCATATAGAATAGTGTAGCAGCACACTACTGGTGTTCCCACTGTGTAACTATCATATAGAATAGTGTAGCAGCACACTACTGGTGTTCCCACTGTGTAACTATCATATAGAATAGTGTAGCAGCACACTACTGGTGTTCCCACTGTGTAACTATCATGTAGAATAGTGTAGCAGCACACTACTGGTGTTCCCACTGTGTAACTATCATATAGAATAGTGTAGCAGCACACTACTGGTGTTCCCACTGTGTAACTATCATATAGAATAGTGTAGCAGCACACTACTGGTGTTCCCACTGTGTAACTATCATATAGAATAGTGTAGCAGCACACTACTAGTGAATCCAGTTCTAATTTAACAAAAACAAAAAAAAAATAAACTCACTACCACCCCGTCACTATCACCTCCTCACCTACATCTTTCACCTACATCCCTTCCTTCCCACCACCCCTCTGTTACAACCCCGCTCTCCCTCCACCTCACTAAACCCCCTTCCCCTTTCCCCTCTTCCCCGTCTTCCCCTCCCCCAGCCTCCGTGCAATATCTGCCGTGCCGGAGTGTTTACTCTTCCACGGCAGATTTCATCTCCTCTTTATTAACTCTCCTCCAATGATTCCTCTTCTCTGTCTCTCTCTCTCTTTCTCTCTCTCTCTCTCTCTCTCTCTCTCTCCCTCTCTCTCTCTCTCTCTCTCTCTCTCTCTCTCTCTCTCTCTCTCTCTCTCTCTCTCTCTCTCTCTCTCTCTCTCTCTCTCTCTCTCTCTCTCTCTCTCTCTCCCCTCTCTTTAATTCAGTACGACATATAAGCGACTTTATTTCGTCTGAGAAGCAAGATGAAGCTAAACAGCTTCAACATATGTGAGAATATGTGAAGAGGCTGGAGGCCACAGAAATACGTTTCAGCCAAAGGATGGGTAGGGATACGTTGGATAGCACCTCCAGGCCTTTCTCGCTGATTTTAGTGCTTCATCACGAGCTTGTTGCATGTTAAATGAGGTGAGAAATCTAGGAGTTAACTAGCGTTGTGAAGCCTGGCAAACGCCATGGTTCCCACACTCAGGCTTCAGAGTGGTGTTACTGCACTTCCTACCTTCAGGACTGCAATATCTCCGCAAACTGTTTAGCGTTTAAGCACTCCACTTCCATCCTGCAGAACCACAACATCCTTCAGAGTTCGGGCTCCCTACTTTCCCACCTGCATTCCCACCCACACTTTTCGAGTGCTGGCATTGTATTTTCCACCTCTATAACCACAGTATTCCTGCCTATCCTTCATAATGTGAACTCTGTGCTTCCCACGTAATATTACAGGACTGAAATATGTTGATAACATCATGTTCATTGTTCCTAGGCGCCTTAGCCTTCACTTTAAGAACACTGTGAACACCGTAGTATCTACCATTCAGTTTACTCTAAAGGACGAATGGAATATCTCGCTCTCAGCCTCCATATAAATCCTATCAAAAAAGTTGGCTTGACTCAACTTTTTTCTCCCTTCCTCGACCCCAAGACTAAATGAAGAGTTATCATGAGTTATTTTTCGTCCGGGCTCCGGGTTTGCGATGAATAATTTCTTTGGGAAGGAAACTTATCCCGACATGGGACACTGCATTTGGAATATCTGTGTGCGAGTCTTGTAAAGACTTTTACCTTCGGCTGGTGCCGTGCTGGTGAAGGGAACAGAAATACACTGAGGACACCTTAACAGCCTTTTAGTTCCTACTACACATCATCAGCTTGCGCACACCACTCACACTAACACCAGAAACATTGCTGTCCGTCTTGTCTTCCTCCAAGTACAGGTTGCGTCTACTATCACTCCCCCATCTTTGGTAAAGTCAAACGTTGACATAGCTGATGGAAAGAGCGGAGCCACCCAAGACATCAGCAGACCTCACTGTCCCAAGAGTAGCACTTCTGCTGTAGATGTTTGCAACATTCCCTGAGGAAGATGCAGCAATATTTACATTGGTGAGACTCCTCGGGACCCTCAGACTCTCATGTAGGAAAACCAATTTGCTTCTTACATTGATCGTTAATAATAATAATAATAATAATAATAATAATAATAATAATAATAATAATAATAATAATAATAATAATAATAATAATAATAATAAACAATAATAATGATAAAGATAATAATAATAACAATAATAAAAATAATAATAATGTTAATGAGAGAGTTTTTCAAGACTGAGTGACTGATCACACCAAACTGTCAGTGCTGAGTGACTGATCACTTCAAACTGTCAGTGCTGAGTGACTGATCACTTCAAACTGTCAGTGCTGAGTGACTGATCACTTCAAACTGTCAGTGCTGAGTGACTGATCACATCAAACTGTCAGTGCTGAGTGACTGATCACATCAAACTATCAGTGCTGAGTGACTGATCACATCAAACTGTCAGTGCTGAGTGACTGATCACATCAAACTGTCAGTGCTGAGTGACTGATCACTTCAAACTGTCATTGCTGAGTGACTGATCACATCAAACTGTCAGTGCTGAGCGACTGATCACATCAAACTGTCAGTGCTGAGTGACTGATCACACCAAACTGTCAGTGCTGAGTGGCTGATCACACCAAACTGTCAGTGCTGAATGATTGATCACTTCAAACTGTCAGTGCTGAGTGACTGATCACACCAAACTGTCAGTGCTGAGTGGCTGATCACACCAAACTGTCAGTGCTGAGTGACTGATCACATCAAACTGTCAGTGCTGAGTGACTGATCACATCAAACTGTCAGTGCTGAGTGACTGATCACATCAAACTGTCAGTGCTGAGTGACTGATCACTTCAAACTGTCATTGCTGAGTAACTGATCACATCAAACTGTCAGTGCTGAGTGACTGATCACATCAAACTGTCAGTGCTGAGTGACTGATCACACCAAACTGTCAGTGCTGAGTGGCTGATCACACCAAACTGTCAGTGCTGAATGATTGATCACTTCAAACTGTCAGTGCTGAGTGACTGATCACACCAAACTGTCAGTGCTGAGTGGCTGATCACACCAAACTGTCAGTGCTGAATGATTGATCACTTCAAACTGTCAGTGCTGAGTGACTGATCACACCAAACTGTCAGTGCTGAGTGGCTGATCACACCAAACTGTCAGTGCTGAGTGACTGATCACATCAAACTGTCAGTGCTGAGTGACTGATCACATCAAACTGTCAGTGCTGAGTGACTGATCACACCAAACTGTCAGTGCTGAGTGACTGATCACATCAAACTGTCAGTGCTGAGTGACTGATCACATCAAACAGTCAGTGCTGAGTGACTGATCGAACCAAACTGTCAGTGCTGAGTGACTGATCACATCAAACTGTCAGTGCTGAGTGACTGATCACACCAAACTGTCAGTGCTGAGTGACTGATCACATCAAACTGTCAGTGCTGAGTGACTGATCACACCAAACTGTCAGTGCTGAGTGACTGATCACACCAAACTGTCAATGCTGAGTGACTGATCACATCAAACTGTCAGTGCTGAGTGACTGATCACATCAAACTGTCACTGTTGAGTGACTGATCACACCAAACTGTCAGTGCTGATTGACTGATCACATCAAACTGTCAGTGCTGAGTGACTGATCACATCAAACTGTCAGTGCTGAGTGACTGATCACATCAAACTGTCAGTGCTGAGTGACTGATCACATCAAACTGTCAGTGCTGAGTGACTGATCACATCAAACTGTCAGTGCTGAGTGACTGATCACACCAAACTGTCAGTGCTGAGTGACTGATCACATCAAACTGTCAGTGCTGAGTGACTGATCACATCAAACTGTCAGTGCTGAGTGACTGATCACACCAAACTGTCAGTGCTGAGTGACTGATCACACCAAACTGTCAGTGCTGAGTGACTGATCACACCAAACTGTCAGTGCTGAGTGACTGATCACATCAAACTGTCAGTGCTGAGTGACTGATCACATCAAACTGTCAGTGCTGAGTGACTGATCACACCAAACTGTCAGTGCTGAGTGACTGATCACATCAAACTGTCAGTGCTGAGTGACTGATCACATCAAACTGTCAGTGCTGAGTGACTGATCACATCAAACTGTCAGTGCTGAGTGACTGATCACATCAAACTGTCAGTGCTGAGTGACTTATCACACCAAACTATTAGTGCTGAGTGACTGATCACATCAAACTGTCAGTGCTGAGTGACTGATCACATCAAACTGTCCGTGCTGAGTGACTGATCACATCAAACTGTCAGTGCTGAGTGACTGATCACATCAAGCTGTCAGTGCTGAGTGACTGATCACATCAAACTGTCAGTGCTGAGTGACTGATCACATCAAACTGTCAGTGCTGAGTGACTGATCACATCAAACTGTCAGTGCTGAGTGACTGATCACACCAAACTGTCAGTGCTGAGTGACTGATCACACCAAACTGTCAGTGCTGAGTGACTGATCACATCAAACTGTCAGTGCTGAGTGACTGATCACACCAAACTGTCAGTGCTGAGTGACTGATCACACCAAACTGTCAGTGCTGAGTGACTGATCACATCAAACTGTCAGTGCTGAGTGACTGATCACATCAAACTGTCAGTGCTGAGTGACTGATCACATCAAACTGTCAGTGCTGAGTGACTGATCACATCAAACTGTCAGTGCTGAGTGACTGATCACACCAAACTGTCAGTGCTGAGTGACTGATCACACCAAACTGTCAGTGCTGAGTGACTGATCACATCAAACTGTCAGTGCTGAGTGACTGATCACACCAAACTGTCAGTGCTGAGTGACTGATCACACCAAACTGTCAGTGCTGAGTGACTGATCACACCAAACTGTCAGTGCTGAGTGACTGATCACACCAAACTGTCAGTGCTGAGTGACTGATCACTTCAAACTGTCAGTGCTGAGTGACTGATCACACCAAACTGTCAGTGCTGAGTGACTGATCACACCAAACTGTCAGTGCTGAGTGACTGATCACATCAAACTGTCAGTGCTGAGTGACTGATCACATCAAACTGTCAGTGCTGAGTGACTGATCACATCAAACTGTCAGTGCTGAGTGACTGATCACATCAAACTATCAGTGCTGAGTGACTGATCACATCAAACTGTCAGTGCTGAGTGACTGATCACATCAAACTGTCAGTGCTGAGTGACTGATCATATCAAACTGTCAGTGCTGAGTGACTGATCACATCAAACTATCAGTGCTGAGTGACTGATCACATCAAACTGTCAGTGCTGAGTGACTGATCACATCAAACTGTCAGTGCTGAGTGACTGATCACATCAAACTATCAGTGCTGAGTGACTGATCAAACTGTCAGTGCTGAGTGACTGATCACATCAAACTGTCAGTGCTGAGTGACTGATCACATCAAACTGTCAGTGCTGAGTGACTGATCACATCAAACTGTCAGTGCTGAGTGACTGATCACATCAAACTGTCAGTGCTGAGTGACTGATCACATCAAACTGTCAGTGCTGAGTGACTGATCACATCAAACTGTCAGTGCTGAGTGACTGATCACATCAAACTGTCAGTGCTGAGTGACTGATCATATCAAGCTGTCAGTGCTGAGTGACTGATCACATCAAACTGTCAGTGCTGAGTGACTGATCACATCAAACTGTCAGTGCTGAGTGACTGATCACATCAAACTGTCAGTGCTGAGTGACTGATCACATCAAACTGTCAGTGCTGAGTGACTGATCACATCAAACTGTCAGTGCTGAGTGACTGATCACATCAAACTGTCAGTGCTGAGTGACTGATCACATCAAACTGTCAGTGCTGAGTGACTGATCACATCAAACTGTCAGTGCTGAGTGACTGATCACATCAAACTGTCAGTGCTGAGTGACTGATCACATCAAACTGTCAGTGCTGAGTGACTGATCACATCAAACTGTCAGTGCTGAGTGACTGATCACATCAAACTGTCAGTGCTGAGTGACTGATCACATCAAACTGTCAGTGCTGAGTGACTGATCACATCAAACTGTCAGTACTGAGTGACTGATCACATCAAACTGTCAGTGCTGAGTGACTGATCACATCAAACTGTCAGTGCTGAGTGACTGATCACATCATACTGTCAGTGCTGAGTGACTGATCACATCAAACTGTCAGTGCTGAGTGACTGATCACATCAAACTATCAGTGCTGAGTGACTGATCACATCAAACTGATCAAACCAAACTATCAGTGCTGAGTGACTGATCACACCAAACTGTCAGTGCTGAGTGACTGATCACACCAAACTATCAGTGCTGAGTGACTGATCACACCAAACTATCAGTGCTGAGTGACTGATCACACCAAACTGTCAGTGCTGAGTGACTGATCACACTAAACTATCAGTGCTGAGTGACTGATCACATCAAACTGTCAGTGCTGAGTGACTGATCACACCAAACTATCAGTGCTGAGTGACTGATCACATCAAACTGTCAGTGCTGAGTGACTGATCACATCAACTGTCAGTGCTGAGTGACTGATTACACCAAACTATCAGTGCTGAGTGACTGATCACATCAAACTGTCAGTGCTGAGTGACTGATCACACCAAACTATCAGTGCTGAGTGACTGATCACATCAAACTGTCAGTGCTGAGTGACTGATCACTCCAAACTATCAGTGCTGAGTGACTGATCACACCAAACTGTCAGTACTGAGTGACTGATCACACCAAACTGTCAGTGCTGAGTGACTGATCACACCAAACTGTCAGTGCTGAGTGACTGATCACACCAAACTGTCAGTGCTGAGTGACTGATCACACCAAACTGTCAGTGCTGAGTGACAGATCATATCAAACTGTCAGTGCTGAGTGACTGATCACATCAAACTATCAGTGCTGAGTGACTGATCACATCAAACTATCAGTGCTGAGTGACTGATCACATCAAACTATAAGTGCTGAGTGACTGATCACATCAAACTATCAGTGCTGAGTGACTGACCACATCAAACTATCACTGCTGAGTGACTGATCACATCAAACTATCAGTGCTGAGTGACTGATCACATCAAACCATTAGTGCTGAGTGACTGATCACATCAAACTGTCAGTGCTGAGTGACTGATCACATCAAGCTATCAGTGCTGAGTGACTGATCACATCAAACCATTAGTGCTGAGTGACTGATCACATCAAACTGTCAGTGCTGAGTGACTGATCACATCAAACTGTCAGTGCTGAGTGACTGATCACATCAAACTATCAGTGCTGAGTGACTGATCATATCAAACTGTTAGTGCTGAGTGTCTGATCATATCAAACTGTCAGTGCTGAGTGACTGATCACATCGAACTAACAGTGCTGAGTGACTGATCACATCAAACTGTCAGTGCTGAGTGACTGATCACACCAAACTATCAGTGCTGAGTGACTGATCACATCAAACTATCAGTGCTGAGTGACTGATCATATCAAACTGTTAGTGCTGAGTGTCTGATCATATCAAACTGTCAGTGCTGAGTGACTGATCATATCAAACTGTCAGTGCTGAGTGACTGATCATATCAAACTGTTAGTGCTGAGTGTCTGATCATATCAAACTGTCAGTGCTGAGTGACTGATCATATCAAACTGTCAGTGCTGAGTGTCTGATCATATCAAACTGTCAGTGCTGAGTGACTGATCACATCAAACTGTCAGTGCTGAGTGACTGATCACATCAAACTGTCAGTGCTGAGAGTCTGATCACATCAAACTGTCAGTGCTGAGTGACTGATCACATCAAACTGTCAGTGCTGAGTGACTGATCACATCAAACTGTCAGTGATGAGTGACTGATCACATCAAACTGTCAGTGCTGAGTGACTGATCACATCAAACTGTCAGTGATGAGTGTCTGATCACATCAAACTGTCAGTGATGAGTGACTGATCACATCAAACTGTCAGTGCTGAGTGACTGATCACATCAAACTGTCAGTGCTGAGTGTCTGATCACATCAAACTGTCAGTGCTGAGTGACTGATCACATCAAACTGTCAGTGATGAGTGTCTGATCACATCAAACTGTCAGTGATGAGTGACTGATCACATCAAACTGTCAGTGATGAGTCTCTGCTCACATGAAACTATCAGTGCTGAGTGACTGATCACATCAAACTGTCAGTGATGAGTCTCTGCTCACATGAAACTATCAGTGCTGAGTGACTGACCACATCAAACTGTCAGTGATGAGTGTCTGATCACATCAAACTGTCAGTGATGAGTGACTGATCACATCAAACTGTCAGTGATGAGTCTCTGCTCACATGAAACTGTCAGTGCTGAGTGACTGATCACATCAAACTGTCAGTGCTGAGTAACTGATCACATCAAACTGTCAGTGCTGAGTGACTGATCACATCAAACTGTCAGTGCTGAGTGACTGATCACATCAAACTGTCAGTGCTGAGTAACTGATCACATCAAACTGTCAGTGCTGAGTGACTGATCACATCAAACTATCAGTGCTGAGTGACTGATCACATCAAACTGTCAGTGCTGAGTGACTGATCACATCAAACTGTCAGTGCTGAGTGACTGATCACATCAAACTGTCAGTGCTGAGTGACTGATCACATCAAACTATCAGTGCTGAGTGACTGATCACATCAAACTGTCAGTGCTGAGTGACTGATCACATCAAACTATCAGTGCTGAGTGACTGATCACATCAAACTGTCAGTGCTGAGTGACTGATCACATCAAACTGTCAGTGCTGAGTGACTGATCACATCAAACTGTCAGTGCTGAGTGACTGATCACATCAAACTGTCAGTGCTGAGTGACTGATCACATCAAACTGTCAGTGATGAGTGACTGATCACATCAAACTATCAGTGCTGAGTGACTGATCACATCAAACTGTCAGTGCTGAGTGACTGATCACATCAAACTGTCAGTGCTGAGTGACTGATCACATCAAACTGTCAGTGCTGAGTGAATGATCACATCAAACTGTCAGTGCTGAGTGACTGATCACATCAAACTCTCCCTTTATATTTCTTCGCAGTTTCTGATATTAATTTTCTGTGTTGAATTGAAAAACAACAACTGAGAGGTTAAACATAATTTCCCGCAATAAAGAGACGCAGGTGTTACACGTGTTACATACACTACCTACACACCCACCTCGTGAACGATGTCACTACCTACACACCCACCTCGTGAACGATGTCACTACCTACACACCCACCTCGTGAACGATGTCACTACCTACACACCCACCTCGTGAACGATGTCACTACCTACACACCCACCTCGTGAACGATGTCACTACCTACACACCCACCTCGTGAACGATGTCACAACCTACACACCCACCTCGTGAACGATGTCACTACCTACACACCCACCTCGTGAACGATGTCACTACCTACACACCCACCTCGTGAACGATGTCACTACCTACACACCCACCTCGTGAACGATGTCACAACCTACACACCCACCTCGTGAACGATGTCACTACCTACACACCCACCTCGTGAACGATGTCACTACCTACACACCCACCTCGTGAACGATGTCACTACCTACACACCCACCTCGTGAACGATGTCACAACCTACACACCCACCTCGTGAACGATGTCACTACCTACACACCCACCTCGTGAACGATGTCACTACCTACACACCCACCTCGTGAACGATGTCACTACCTACACACCCACCTCGTGAACGATGTCACAACCTACACACCCACCTCGTGAACGATGTCACAACCTACACACCCACCTCGTGAACGATGTCACTACCTACACACCCACCTCGTGAACGATGTCACTACCTACACACCCACCTCGTGAACGATGTCACAACCTACACACCCACCTCGTGAACGATGTCACAACCTACACACCCACCTCGTGAACGATGTCACAACCTACACACCCACCTCGTGAACGATGTCACAACCTACACACCCACCTCGTGAACGATGTCACAACCTACACACCCACCTCGTGAACGATGTCACAACCTACACACCCACCTCGTGAACGATGTCACAACCTACACACCTACCTCGTGAACGATGGTGCGGCGCAGCTCTGACAGAAGGAATAGGAGGAGGAGGAGGAGGAGGAGGAGGAGGAGGAGGTGGAGGTGGAGGAGGAGGAGGTGGAGGTGGAGGAGGAGGAGGTGGAGGAGGGGGAGGAGGAGGAGGAGGAGAGAACTCAATGAAGGAATATTAGGTGAGGTTTCTCAGGAAAGAGGACAAGAATTTCCTGATGCGAGTTATAGTCGTATGATGACCTACAGTTGGAGCTTTCGGTCATCTGACCGAGGCCTTCCGCTGGCTTACCGGAAGCAGCTAATAATCACTGAACTGACCATTTTGAACGACAAAAAAAAAAACGGAAGTAATGTACACATTTTCAGTTCCCATCGCTCATATTACTTTATGTCTTATATAAATGTTGGGAGTAGAGGTGACATGACTCACCTACCCCCCGTCCCCTGCCACAACATCACTCACCTACCCCCCGTCCCCTGCCACAACATCACTCACCTACCCCCCGTCCCCTGCCACAACATCACTCACCTACCCCCCGTCCCCTGCCACAACATCACTCACCTACCCCCCGTCCCCTGCCACAACATCACTCACCTACCCCCCGTCCCCTGCCACAACATCACTCACCTACCCCCCGTCCCCTGCCACAACATCACTCACCTACCCCCTGTCCCCTGCCACAACATCACTCACCTACCCCCCGTCCCCTGCCACAACATCACTCACCTACCCCCCGTCCCCTGCCACAACATCACTCACCTACCCCCCGTCCCCTGCCACAACATCACTCACCTACCCCCCGTCCCCTGCCACAACATGACTCACCTACCCCCCGTCCCCTGCCACAACTTCCCATAGTCCCTGCAACAACCCTTATTCCCTTACACCCCTAGCCCCAACTCCCTTTGAGGGAAAGATTGACGAGATATTGATTAGTGATTGGCTCATCTCTGTGATTCATTAGTGCTAGTTAGGCACGAGTGGTCCAGCTGATGATGGCCAACTGGCCACTGATGATACACGCTGATCTATATGTATAACTGTGTCCTGAGAGAGCTCATAAACGAAGATATATATATTTTGGGTACACGCCCCAGCTCTGAGGAGCTGGATGAGATTTTCGCCTTATAATCGGTGATACACACGTAACAACATGTACTGTATATGCCACCTTTATATCAACAATGACCTGACTATGGGTCAGGTAGGTGATCTTGGTTGCCAATATGACGTTTTTCAGAGCATAGTTCTAGCTGCCCAGACAACTTTTGTTCCGAGTAGGGCAATTAGATTTAACAAAAATGATCCCAAATGAATGAACAATAGATTAAAACATCTCATTGGTCAAAAGAGAGGCATATATAGGTGTATCAAAAGATGGGATGGGCAGTTAAGAAATCAATATATTCAATTAAAGAGAGAAATAAAGAAAGGAATAAGAAAAGCAAAAAGGGATCATGAGGTTAAGGTCGCAAGGGATTCAAAGACTAACCCAAAAGGGTTCTTTCAGGTATACAGAAGTAAGATTAGGGACAAGATTGGCCCATTTAAGAGTAACTCTGGTCAGATCACTGACAGTGATAAGGATATGTGTGAAATTTTCAATACCTACTTCCTCTCAGTTTTCACCCAGGAAAATACTAGCGATATTCCTGAAATAATAGATTACGTAGAACAGGATGATAAACTATGTACGATTGCGGCAACTAGTGACATTGTCCTCAGACAAATAGAGAAACTAGAACCTAACAAATCCCCAGGCCCTGATGAACTGTTTGCAAGGGTGTTAAAGGAATGTAAAGAGGAACTTAGCATACCTTTGGTTAATCTTTTCAACATATCACTACAAACTGGCATAGTGCCTCATAAGTGGAAAATGACAAATGTAATAACTATTTACAAGGCAGGTGACAGGTCCTTGGCTTCGAACTATAGACCAATAAGCCTTACCTCCATAGTGGGAAAATTTATGGAAACAATAATTGCCGAAGCAATTCGTAGCCATCTTGACAGGCACAGATTGATTAATGATTCTCAACACGGTTTTACAAAGGGGCGTTCCTGTCTTACGAATTTACTAACTTTTTTCACTAAGGTGTTTGAGGAGGTAGATCATGGTAATGAATATGATATTGTGTATATGGACTTCAGTAAGGCTTTCGATAGAGTTCCACACCAGAGGCTATTGAGGAAACTTAGGGCACACGGAATAGGAGAAATTTTTTCCTGGGTAGAGGCATGGCTGACAAATAGACAGCAGAGAGTTTGCATAAATGGGGAGAAATCAGAATGGGGGCACGTCACAAGCGTTGTTCCTCAGGGGTCAGTGTTGGGCCTGTTGTTGTTCACAATTTACATAAACGACATAGATGAGGGAATAAATAGCGACATAAGCAAATTTGCTGATGACACCAAAATAGGCCGCCCAATTCATTCTAATGAGGACATTAGAGCACTCCAGGATGATTTGAATAGACTGACGCAATGGTCGGAGAAGTGGCAGATGCAGTTTAATATAGACAAATGCAAAGTTCTAAATGTTGGACAGTTAAATAACCATGCCACATATAAACTAAATAATATAGATCTTAATACTACCGATTGCGAAAAGGATTTAGGAGTTCTGGTTAGCAGTAACCTAAAACCAAGACAACAGTGCATTAGTGTTCGCAATAAAGCTAACAGAATTCTTGGCTTCATATCTAGAAGTATAAATAATAGAAGTCCTCAGGTTGTTCTTCAACTCTATATATCCTTGGTTAGGCCTCATTTAGACTATGCTGCTCAGTTCTGGTCACCGTATTACAGAATGGATATAAATTCTCTGGAAAACGTACAAAGGAGGATGTCAAAGATGATCCCATGTATCAGAAATCTTCCCTATGAGGATAGACTGAGGGCCCTGAATATGCACTCTCTCGAAAGGCGTAGAATTAGGGGGGATATGATCGAGGTGTATAAATGGAAAACAGGAATAAATATAGAGGATGTAAATAGCGTGCTGAAAATTTCCAGCCAAGACAGGACTCGCAGCAATGCTTTCAAGTTGGAAAAATTCAGATTCAGGAAGGATATAGGAAAGCACTGGTTTGGTAATAGAGTTGTGGATGAGTGAAACAAACTCCCAAGTACAGTTATTGAGGCTAAAACGTTGTGTAGTTTTAAAAATAGGTTAGATAAATACATGAGTGGGTGTGGGTGGGTGTGAGTTGGATCTGACTAGCTTGTGCTGCTGGGTCTGGTACAGTGCTCCATCCTTGAGTGGGGATGACCAGACTGGGTGGGCCATTGGGCTAATCCGGGGGGGGGGGGGGAGGGACATGGACCTGCTCCGCATGGGTCAGCAGGCCTGTTGCAGTGTTCCTTCTTTCTTATGTTCTTATGTTCTTATATTATGTAATAAAATATTCCTATTGGTTAAAAAAAAAGGATGAAAAGATGGGGTGGTAGGGGAAGTGGAATATTCAAACTGCTTCAGGAAGAAATCCAAATATTCTTCCTTGAAGCCTTTTTATCCACTTATATATATATATATATATATATATATATATATATATATATATATATATATATATATATATATATATATATATATATATATATATATATATATATATATATATATATATATATATATATATATATTTGTCACATTACACTCAGATGTTAATGTCACGTCACAGACACACACACACACACACACACACATAGGTATGGTAATGTCACCTCACACACACACATGTTGTAATGTCACCTAACACACACACACACGTGTGGTAATGACACTTCACACACGCACAAGATTGGCAATGTCACCTCACACACGCACACAGGTTTGGTAATATCACCCCACACACACAGGTTGGTAATGTCACCTCACACACACACACAGGTTTGGTAATGTCACCTCACACACACATAGGTGTAGTAATGTCACCTAACACACACACACTCACACAGGTGTGGTAATGTCACCTCAAACACACACACAGGTGTTGTAATGTCACCTCACACACACACACACACAGGTGTGGTAATGTCACCTCACACACAGAGACAGGTTTGGTAATGTCACCTCACACAAACACATACACATGTGAATTAATGTCACCTCACACACACACACACACAGGTGTGGTAATGTCACCTCACACACACAGGTGTCGTAATGTCACCTCACACACACAGAAAGGTTTGGTAATGTCACCTCTCTCACACACACACAGTTGTGGTAATGTTACCTCACACACACAGACAGGTTTGGTAATGTCACCTCACACACACACACACACACACACACACACACACACACACACAGGTAAATTAATGTCACCTCACACACACACACACACACACACACACACACACACACAGGTGTGGTAATGTCACCTCACACACACACACACACAGGTGTGGTAATGTCACCTCACACACACACACACACACTCACACAGGTGTGGTAATGTCACCTCAAACACACACACAGGTGTGGTAATGTCACCTCACACACACACACACACACACAGGTGTGGTAATGTCACCTCACACACACACACACACACACACAGGTGTGGTAATGTCACCTCACGCACAGAGACAGGTTTGGTAATGTCACCTCACACAAACACATACACAGGTGAATTAATGTCACCTCACACACACACACACACAGGTGTGGTAATGTCACCTCACACACACAGGTGTCGTAATGTCACCTCACACACACAGATAGGTTTGATAATGTCACCTCTCTCACACACACACACAGGTGTGGTAATGTCACCTCACACACACACATAGGTGTAGTAATGTCACCTCACACACACACACACTTTTGGTAATGTCACCTCACACACACACACACTCACATAGGTGTGTTAATGTCACCTCACACACACACACAGGTGTGGTAATGTCACCTCACACACACACACACACAGGTGTGGTAATGTCACCTCACTTACACACACACACACACACACACACACACACACACACACACACACACAGTTGTGGTAATGTCACCTCACACACACACACAGGTTTGGTAATATCACCTCACACACACACACATAGGTGTAGTAATGTCACCTCACACACACAATCTTGGTAATATCTCCTCACACACACACATAGGTGCAGTAATGCCACCTCACACACACACACACACACACACACACACACACACACACACACACACACACACACACACACACACAGGTGTGGTAATGTCACCTCACACACACACAGGTGTGGTAATGTCACCTCACACACACACACAGGTATAGAAATGTCACCTCACACACACACACAGGTATGGTAATGTCACCTCACACACACACACAGGTGTGGTAATGTCACCTCACACACACACACAGGTATGGTAATGTCACCTCACACACACACACAGGTATGGTAATGTCACCTCACACACACACACAGGTATGGTAATGTCACCTCACACACACACACAGGTGTGGTAATGTCACCTCACACACACACACACACACACACACACACACACACACAGGTATGGTAATGTCACCTCACACACACACACAGGTGTGGTAATGTCACCTCACACACACACACACACACACACACGCACACACACACACACACACACAGGTGTGGTAATGTCACCTCACACACACACACACACACACACACACAGGTGTGGTAATGTCACCTCACACACACACACACACACACACACACACACACACACACACACACACACACACAGGTGTGGTAATGTCACCTCACACACACACACACACACACAGGTGTGGTAATGTCATCTCACACACACACACAGGTGTGGTAATGTCACCTCACACACACACACACACACACACACACACACACACACACACACACACACACACAGATGTGTTAATTTCTACTCTCACACACACACACACACACACACACACACACACAGGTGTGGTAATGTCATCTCACACACACACACACACACACACACACACACACACACACACACACACACACACACACACATACACACACACACACACACACACACACACACACACACATACACACACACACACACACACACACACACACACACACACACACATACACACACACACACACACACACACACACACACACACACACACACACACACACACACACACACACACACATAAACACACACACACACACACACACACACACACACACATACACACACACACACACACACACACACACACACACACACACACACACACACACACACACAGGTGTGGTAATGTCATCTCACACACACACACACACACACACACACAGGTGTGGTAATGTCATCTCACACACACACACACACACACACACAGGTGTGGTAATGTCATCTCACACACACACACACACACAGGTGTGGTAATGTCATCTCTCTCACACACACACACACACACACACACACAGGTGTGGTAATGTTACCTCACACACACACACACACACACACACACACACACAGGTGTGGTAATGTCATCTCACACACACACACACACACACACACACACACACACACACACACACACACACACACACACACACACACACACACACACACACACACACACACACACACAGGTGTGGTAATGTCATCTCACACACACACACACACACACACACACAGGTTTGGCAATGTAACTTCACACACACACACACACACACACACACACACACACACACACAGGTGTGGTAATGTCATCTCACACACACACACACACACACACACACACACACACACATACACACACACACACACACACACACACACACACAGGTGTGGTAATGTCATCTCACACACAGGTTCAATATTGCATTTGCTCGATTAATTCAACCATGACAACCCATATCACTCAGGTGAGAGCTGGAGTACATCCCTCCTTCCTCTCTCTCTCTCTCTCTCTCTCTCTCTCTCTCTCTCTCTCTCTCTCTCTCTCTCTCTCTCTCTCTCTCTCTCTCTCTCTCTCTCTCTCTCTGTCTCTCTCTCTGTCTCTCTCTCTCTTTCTCTCTCTCTCTCACTTTCTCTCTCTCATTTTCTATCTATCTCTTTCCCCTTCTCTGTTAGTCTGTCTGTCTGTCTGTCTGTCTGTCTGTCTGCCTGTCTGTCTCTCTGTCTGTCTGTCTGTCTGTCTGTGTGTCTGTGTGTCTGTCTCTCTCTCTCTCTCTCTCTCTCTCCCTCGCTCCAGTTACCATGACAACAAGTCCAGCAAAACTGCCGAGAGATGGGGAGAGAGGATGGTTAGGGAGGGGAGGGGAGGGGAGGGGACAGTCTGGAGAGGGAAGGGGGAGAGAAAGGTAGGGGGAGAGAGAGGTAGAGGGGAGAGGGAGGGAGAGGGGACGCTACAAGTGGCGGGATATTGGCGATTCAATCCCACAATATTGAGTGATGCTAGATTACCTATCCCTTCCCACCCAGCCTACCTATCCCTCCCCACCCAGCCTTCCTATCCCTCCCCACCCAGCCTACCTATCCCCCACCCAGGATACCTACCCCTCCTCACCCAGCCTACCTATGCCTCCCCACCCAGCCTACCTATCCCCTATGCTATCTATGCCCCACCCAGCCTACCTATCCTCCACCAAGCATACCTATCCCTCGCCACCCAGCCTAACTTTCCTTCCCCACCCAGCCTACCTATCCCTCCCCACACAGCCTATCTCTCCTTAGCCACTCAGCCTACCTATCCCTCCCCAGCCTACCTATCCTTCTCCACCGAGGCTACCTATCCCTCCCCACCCATCCTATCTATCCCTTTCCACCCAGCCTACCTATCTGTTCCCAACCAGTCTATCTATCCCTCCCCACCCAGCCTACCTATCCCCCACCCAGGATACCTATCCCTCCTCACCCAGCCTACCTATGCTTCACCACCCAGCCTACCTATCCCCCATCCTACCTATGCCCCATCCAGCCTACCTATAATCCACCCAGGATACCTATCCTTCCCCATCCAGCCTAACTTTCCTTCCCCACCCAGCCAGTCTATCCCTCCCCACACAGCCTATCTCTCTTTAGCCACTCAGCCTACCTATCCCTCCCCAGCCTACCTATCCTTCTCCACCGAGGCTACCTATCCCTCCCCACCCATCCTATCTATCCCTTTCCACCCAGCCTACCTATCTGTTCCCAACCAGTCTATCTATCCCTCACCACACAGCCTAACTATCCCTCCACACCCAGCCTACCTATCCTTCCCCCACCTTACCTATCCTTCTCCACCCAGCCTCCCTATCCCTCCCCACCCAGCCAACTTATTCTTCCCCACCCAGCCTACCTATCCCTCCCTACCCAGCCTCCCTATTCCTTCCCACTTAGCCTAAATATCCCTCCCCACCCAGCGTATCTATCCCTCCCCATCCAGTCAGCCTATGTCTCTCCACCCAGCATCCCTATCCCTCCCCACCCAGCCAACTTATTTTTCCCCACCCAACCTACCTAGCCCTCCCCAACCACTATCCTTACTTATTCACTATTCCGACCTATCTTCCTTTTCTCCCTATCTAACTTCCTTCTTTTTCTTCCTATCTTCCTCCCTTTCCTTCTACCTGCTTTCTTCTCTTCCTCCTCATCTTCCGTATCTGGGTTTCTCTATCTTTCTCTCTCTCTCTCTCTCTCTCTCTCTCTCTCTCTCTCTCTCTCTCTCTCTCTCTCTCTCTCTCTCTCTCTCTCTCTCTCTCTCTCTCTCTCTCTCTCTCTCTCTCTCTCTCACTCTGTCCACTTACGACTGCTAGGATCACAATGGTACACTGTACCGGGTAGTGGTCCAGCGTGGGCCGGGAGGTCATTAATTCTCATTACGGTGTGAGGCCCTTGACGCTGATGGTCCCTGGGGGCCACGAAGGGCCCCCTCGATGCCACCGATGACAGGCGGGCCCCTTACTATGTCTGTACTGAAGATTGTCCGATATACGTGTGTGTGTGTGTACTCACCTAATTGTGGTTGCAGGGATCGAGTCACACCTCCTGGTCCCGCCTCTTCACTGGTCGCTACTGGGTCACTCTCCCTGGTGTATCAGCTTTATCATACCTCTTCTTAAAGATATGTATGGCTCCAGCTTCCACTACATCACTTTCCAGACTATTCCACTTCCTAACAACTCTGTGACTGAAGAAATACTTCCGAACTTCCCTGTGACTCACCTGAGTCTTCAGCTTCCAACTTCCCATCTCTGGAACATCCTGTCTCTGTCCAACTTGTCGATTCCTCTCAGTATTTTACATGTCGTTATCATAACCCCCATCTCTCCTGTCCTCCACTGTGGTCAGGTCGATTTCCCTTAGCCTCTCCTCGTAGGACATGCCCCTTAGCTCAGGGACTAGTCTCGTTGCAAACCTTTGCAGTTTCTCTGATTTCCTGATGTGCTTGGCCAGGTGTTGGTTCCAAACTGGTGGTTCATACTCCAACAAGGGCCTGACGCACACGGTGTACAGGGTCCTGAACGATTCCTTACTGAGATATCGGAATGCTATTCTTAGGTTTTCTAGGCGCCCATGTGCTTCAGCAGATATTTGGTTGATGTGCACCTTAGGAGATGTGCTCAGTATTATACTCTCCCCAAGATCCTTTTCCATGAGTGAGGTTTGTAATATTTGTCCCCCTAGTCTGTATTCTGTCTGGGGTCTTCTTTGCCCTTCCCCAATCTTCATGACATTGCACTTGACGGGGTTGAACTCCGGGAGCCATATGCTGGACCAGGCTTGTAGCCTATCCAGATCCCTTTGCAGTCTTGCCTGGCCCTCCTCCGATTGAATTCTCATCATTAACTTGACATCGTCTGCAAACAGAGACACTTCTGAGTCTATTCCTTCCGTTATGTCATTCACATATACCAGAAACAGCACCGGCCATAGGCGCCTACTCCGACACCTTGTCACGTACCATGACTCGCTGCTGCCTTCCTGTCAGGTATTCTCTGATCCGTTGCAGTGCTTTCCCTGTTATACCTGCCTGGTGTTCCAGTTTTTACGCTAATCTCTTGGGTGGAACTGTGTCGAAAACCTTCTTACAGTCCAAGAAAAACCAGTTTACCAACTTCTTTCTCTCTTGTCTTACTGCTGTTACCTTGTCATTGAACTCCAGTAGGTTTGTGACACAGGATTTCCCCTTCTTGAATCTGTGCTGATTGTCGTTTACAAGCTCATTCTTTTCTAGATGCTCCACCACTCTTCTCCTGATAATATTCTCCATGACTTTGCATTCTATGCATGTCATTGATTCTAGTGTGTAGTTTAGTGCTGCATGTCTGTCTCCTTTTTCAAAAATTGGAACTACATTTGCTGTCTTCTATACCTCAGGGAGCTGCCCTGGTTCGATAGATGAGTTGAAGATTGTTGTTAGTGGTACACAGACTGCCCCTGCTCCCTCTCTCACGATCCACGGAGAGATGGTGCCCAGCCCCATCGCCTTTGAGGTATCCAGTTTGCTTAGCAGCCTCCTCACCTCTTCCTCGGTTGTATGTATTGTGTCTAGCATTTGGTGGTGTACCCCTCTCCTCCGTGTTTCAGGAGTCCTTTCTGTCGCCACTGTGAATACTTCTTTAAATCTCATATTGAGCTCCTCACATACTTCTCAGTTACTTTTTTGTAATCTCACCTTCTTGTTTCCTCAGCCAATTACCTGGTCCTTGACTGTTGTTTTTCTCGTGATATGACTGTACATCAGCTTCAGGTCAGACTTGGCTTTTGCTGCTATGTCATTTTCGCGTTGTTGTTGGGCCTCCCTCTTTACCTGTGCATATTCATTTCTGGCTCTTCGACTACTCTCCTTATTCTCCTGGGTCCTTTACCTCCTATACTTCTTCCTTTCTCTAGCCCATTTAGTTTTGGCCTCTCTACACCTCTGGGTGTGGAGAGGCCAAATGGACCAATGGACCAATGGACTTGTTCTGGCCTTCTCATTATTTCTGTTGCCCTTGGTTACAAACCTCTCTTCTGTTGCCTTGCATATTGTTGTCACACATTCCATCATCTCATTTACTGATTTTCCTGCTGGTTCAATGTCTCACTGAACCTCGTGTAGGAAGTTCCTCAAGCCTATGTAGTTACCTCTCTTGTAGTTTCGGTTCCTCCGCTCTGCCCTTCCTGCTTCCCACTCCACTATTAATTACTATGTATTCGACGCTCAGAACCACATGATCACTAGCTCCATGAGGCCTTTCATATGTGATGTCCTCAATATCTGTACTACTTAAGATGCTGTTTCGTCTTCTTCTGTATCTCTGGTAGAGTTTCTTACGTGCTGATGCATAAGGTTTTCCAGTATTACCTCCAACATCTTTCCGCTCCACATTTCTGGGCTCCCCTGTGGCTCCAGGTTTTCCCAGCCGATTTCTTTGTGGTTGAAATCACCCACAACCAGTAGCTTTGCTCTGCCCATATGGGTCCTTTTGACCACTTCAACCAGTGTGTCAACCATTGCTGTATTACTTTCACATTCTTGTCTTGGCCTCCTGCTATTCTGTGGTGGGTTATACATCACTGTAAATACCACCTTGGGACCTCTAGACTGAAGTGTTCCTATTATGTAGTCACTTGCTTCTCCTCTGTCTCCTTCCTCCAGCTCCTCAAAATCCCATTGTTTTTGATATGCAGTGCCACTCCTCCACCCCCTCTGTTTCCTCCATCTTTCCTCAGGATCTGATATCCAGTTGGAAAGATGGCATCTGTTATCATATCTGGGAACTTGGTTTCTGTGAGATCTATGATGTCTGATGATGCTTCTTTGATTCTTTCGTACGACTCCTCCTACTTATTCGTTATTCCATCAACGTTGGTGTACCATACTTCCAGTTTCCTCTCCAACACTTTGTTCTGGGGGGTTTGTGGAGCTTGGGGGAGTTGGGGACCTGGCAGGGTGCTGTGTGATTCTACTGCACAGTGTGGGGTGGGGGCTGTGAGTGTGGATTGTGATTTGTATTGGGATAGTGTGTATGATTGTGGGGTTCCGAGGGTGGTTCTGTGAGTGTGGTTTTTATTATGCCCGGGTATATACAAAGAAGCGCTTGTTTCTGCGTGGTGCATTGATATAAAAATCGCTTGAGAGGTCAGAACATACAGGAGGAGATTGAAATACCAGGAATCCATGCTTGAGGCTGACTGACGTGCCCGGGCTGGGAAACAAGCATGGCTTGTGAACCAGACTGCCCAGTCTATGTGGAATTTGTGTGGCTGAGTGGACTAGAGCGCTGCCTGAGAATCTTGGCCATTTTCAGTAGTATTTCGAATCCTGCTTATTGCGATCTTTATATATATATATATATATATATATATATATATATATATATATATATATATATGTATTTATAACATATATATATATATATATATATATATATATATATATATATATATATATATATATATATATATATATATATATATATATATATATATATATATATATATATATATATATATTTTATAAATATATAGGCATAAAAATTATTAAAACAAATCGGTCCCAGGAAATCTAATAAAAATTTAATTTAGTTTTCTCATCCCCCCCCAAAAAAAAAATCGCACAAATCCTCGACTCTGGCAAATAAATACTTAAGAGGATTTTATGTCATGTTAATGCAGCCTTTATTGTCAAATTTACTGCATAACAAAATCCAATCGGGATTATATTTTTTTCAAAAGCCGTGGAATTAACAGGAGAATACCACCCGCCGTGGTCATCAATTTGCTACATTGATGTCTACATCAATATACTACATTGATGGCTACATCAATATACTACATTGATGATTACACCAGTGAGCTACAACCATGGGTACATCAATGGGCTACAACCATGGGTACATCAATGGGCTACAACCATGGGAACATCAGTGGGCTACAACCATGGGTACATCAGTGGGCTACAACCATGGGTACATCAATGGGCTACAACCATGGGAACATCAGTGGGCTACAACCATGGGTACATCAGTGGGCTACAACCATGGGTACATCAATGGGCTACAACCATGGGTACATCAGTGGGCTACAACCATGGGTACATCAGTGGGCTACAACCATGGGTACATCAATGGGCTACAACCATGGGTACATCAGTGGGCTACAACCATGGGTACATCAATGAACTACAACCATGGGTACATCAGTGGGCTACAACCATGGGTACATCAGTGGGCTACAACCATGGGTACATCAGTGGGCTACAACCATGGGTACATCAATGAACTACAACCATAGGTACATCAGTGGATACAACCATGGGTGCACCAACTGGCTACAACCATGGGTACATCAATGGATACAACCATGGGAACATCAGTGGGCTACAACCATGGGTACATCAGTGGGCTACAACCATGGGTACATCAGTGGGCTACAACCATGGGTACATCAATGAACTACAACCATAGGTACATCAATGGATACAACCATGGGTACACCAATTGGCTACAACCATGGGTGCACCAATTGGCTACAACCTTGGGTACATCAGTGTGCTACAACCATGGGTACATCAATGGATACAATCATGGGAGCAAGAATGGGCTACAACCATGGGTACATCAATGGGCTAAAACCATGGGCACATCAAAGGGCTAAAATCATGGACACATCACTGGGTTAGAACCATGGGTACATCAATGGACTACAGCCATGGGCACATCAATGGGCTACAATTATAAGCACATCAATGGGGCACAACCATGGGTACATCAACTGGCTACAACTACGGGTACATGAATGGAGTACAACCATGGATACATCAATGGGGTACAACCATGGGTACATCAATGGGGTACAACCATGGGTACATCAATGGGGTACAACCATGGGTACATCAATGGTGTTCAACCATAGTCACATCAATGGGGTACAACCATGGGTACATCAATGGGGTTCAACCATAGTCACATCAATGGGGTACAACCATGGGTACATCAATGGGGTTCAACCATAGTCACATCAATGGGGTACAACCATGGGTACATCAATGGGGTTCAACCATAGTCACATCAATGGGGTACAACCATGGGTACATCAATGGGGTTCAACCATAGTCACATCAATGGGGTACAACCATGGGTACATCAATGGGGTTCAACCATAGTCACATCAATGGGCACTCTAATATTCTCAATCTCAGTTCCAAAATTCCCATTCCCTATTATGCAAATCCCGATTCCCATTCCAACTTGTCGACAAGATTCTCCAGCCTCTGAATAACCGGGCTTTATCCATTTCTGTTTCGATTGGGGTTTAGGGGATGAGTGGGAGGTTCAGGGGGCGAGTGTGAGGTTCAGGGGCGACTGGGAGGTTCAGGGGGCGACTGGGAGGTTCAGGGGGCGACTGGGAGGTTCAGGGGGCGAGTGTGAGGTTCAGGGGCGACTGGGAGGTTCAGGGCGACTGGGAGGTTCAGGGGGCGACTGGGAGGTTCAGGGGCGACTGGGAGGTTCAGGGCGACTGGGAGGTTCAGGGGGCGACTGGGAGGTTCAGAGGGCGAGTGTGAGGTTCAGGGGGTGAGTGTGAGGTTCAGGGGCGACTGGGAGGTTCAGGGCGACTGGGAGGTTCAGGGGCGACTGGGAGGTTCAGGGGGCGACTGGGAGGTTCAGGGGGCGAGTGTGAGGTTCAGGGGCGACTGGGAGGTTCAGGGGCGACTGGGAGGTTCAGGGGGCGACTGGGAGGTTCAGGGGGCGAGTGTGAGGTTCAGGGAGCGACTGGGAGGTTCAGGGGCGACTGAGAGGTTCAGGGGGCGACTGGGAGGTTCAGGGGGTGAGTGTGAGGTTCAGGGGCGACTGGGAGGTTCAGGGGCGACTGGGAGGTTCAGGGGCGACGGGGAGGTTCAGGGGGCGACTGGGAGGTTAAGGGGGCGACTGGGAGGTTCAGGGGCGACTGGGAGGTTCAGGGGCGACTGGGAGGTTCAGGGGGCGACTGGGAGGTTCAGGGGGCGACTGGGAGGTTTCGGGGCGACTGGGAGGTTCAGGGGGCGACTGGGAGGTTCAGGGGGCGATTGGGAGGTTCAGGGGCGACTGGGAGGTTCAGGGGCGACTGGGAGGTTCAGGGGGCGACTGAGAGGTTCAGAGGGCGACTGGGAGGTTCAGGGGGCGACTGGGACGTTCAGGGGGCGACTGGGAGGTCCAGGGGGCGAGTGTGAAGTTCAGGGGGCGACTGGGAGGTTCAGGGGGAGAGTGTGAGGTTCAGGTGGCGACTGGGAGGTTCTGGGGCGACTGGGAGGTTCAGGGGGCGAGTGAGAGGTTCAGGGGGTGAGTGTGAGGTTCAGGGGGCGAGTGTGAGGTTCAGGGGGAGAGTGTGAGGTTCAGAGGGCGACTGGGAGGTTCAGGGGGAGAGTGTGAGGCTCAGGTGGCGACTGGGAGGTTCTGGGGCGACTGGGAGGTTCAGAGGGCGAGTGTGAGGTTCAGGTGGCGACTGGGAGGTTCTGGGGCGACTGGGAGGTTCAGGGGGCGAGTGAGAGGTTCAGGGGGTAAGTGTGAGGTTCAGGGGGCGAGTGTGAGGTTCAGGGGGCGAGTGTGAGGTTCAGAGGGCGACTGGGAGGTTCCGGGGGAGAGTGTGAGGTTCAGGTGGCGACTGGGAGGTTCTGGGGCGACTGGGAGGTTCAGCGGGCGAGTGTGAGGTTCAGGTGGCGACTGGGAGGTTCTGGGGCGACTGGGAGGTTCAGGGGGCGAGTGAGAGGTTCAGGGGGTAAGTGTGAGGTTCAGGGGGCGAGTGTGAGGTTCAGGGGGCGAGTGTGAGGTTCAGAGGGCGACTGGGAAGTTCAGGGGGAGAGTGTGAGGTTCAGGTGGCGACTGGGAGGTTCTGGGGCGACTGGGAGGTTCAGAGGGCGAGTGTGAGGTTCAGGTGGCGAGTGTGAGGTTCAGAGGGCGACTGGGATGTTCATGGGGTGAGTGGGAGGTTCAGATGGTGAGTGGGAGGTTCAGGGGATGAGTGAGATGTTCAAAAGGTGAGTGGGAGGTTTAGTAGGTGTGTGGGAGGCTCAGGGAGTGAGAGGTTCAGGGGGTGAATGGAAGGTTCAGGGGGTGAGTGGGGTGAGTGGGAGGTTCAGGAGGTGAGTGGGAAGTTCACAGGGTGAGTGGGAGACTCATTGGGCAAGTGGGAGGTTCAGGGAGTGAGTGGGAGGTTCAGAGAGTGAGTGGGAGATTCAGGAGGTGAGTGGGAGGTTCAAGGGGTGAGTGGGAGGCTTAAATAGTGAGTGCGAGGTTTAGGGGTTGAATGGGAGCTTTGAGTGGGAGGCTTAGATAGCGAGTGCGAGGTTAAGGGGTTGAATGGGAGCTTCAGGGATTGAGTGGGAGGTCCAGGAGGTGAGTGGGAGATTCAGGGGTTGAGTGGGAGGTCCAGGAGGTGAGTGGGAGATTCAGGGGTTGAGTGGGAGGTCGAGGGGGTGAGTGGGAGGTTTAGGGTGAGTGAGTGGGAGGTATAGGAGGGTGAGTGGGAGGTTTAGGGGGGTGAGTTCGCCACAACCAGCGTGACTGTGACGAACTCTAGCTCAAGTCCCCTCAAACCCGCTATCATTACTCTCCAAATCGTGTTATTACGAACCACGGTACGGCTGGGGTTCGAACTCGCGGCAAGCTTTACGACTCACCAGCCGCGAGTTCAACCCCCACCCGTACCATGACTTGTTAGCAATCGTGTCATTACGATTTCGTGAGTCGAAACATCACGCTGTTTCACCCACACACACAAGAAAAAAAAAACAACCGAGGGTTTCAGAATCTACCCCAAACACTGGAGAACACTGGGAAGGTCACCAACAATTCTGATCACAGGAGCATCATGCACGAGCCGATGGTAGGTAGAACGTGGTCATGCACAGCCACTAAGAACTTCATGACGACCGGACTAGGCGCTCTGTAGTTAGTAGCCAAAGGAAATCGAGAAGTTGGAGGAAGGAAACAATAAACAGGTAACCATTTAAAATTTTCCCCTCTAGTTAAGAAGCCTAGTTAGGCCTAGTTAAGTAGCCTAGTTAAACCTGGTTAAGAAGCCTAGTTAAGCCTAGTTAAGCGTAGTTAAGCCTAGTTAAGCGTAGTTAAGCCTAGTTAAGCGTAGTTAAGCCTAGTTAAGCGTAGTTAAGCCTAGTTAAGAGTACTTAAGCCTAGTTAAGAAGCTTAGTTAAACCTAGTTAAGAAGCTTAGTTAAGCCTAGTTAAGAAGCCTAGTTAAGCCTACTTAAGAAGCTTAGTTAAGCCTAGTTAAGAAGCTTAGTTAAGCCTAGTTAAGAAGCCTAGTTAAGTCTAGTTAAGCCTAGTTATGAAGCCTAGTTAAACCTAGTTAAAAAGCCTAGTTAAGCCTAGTTAGGAAGCTTAGTTAAACCTAGTTAAGAAGCTTAGTTAAGCCTAGTTAAGAAGCTTAGTTAAACCTAGTTAAGAAGCTTAGTTAAGCCTAGTTAAGAAGCCTAGTTAAGCCTACTTAAGTCCAGTTAAGCCTAGTTATGAAGCCTAGTTAAGCCTAGTTAAACCTAGTTAAGAAGCCTAGTTAAGAAGCCTAGTTAAGAAGCCTAGTTAAGAAGCTTCACAAGCTCTACATTGACTTGAGAAGCTCTGTAAGTTAATAAGAAGCTCAACAGGTGAGTAAGAAGTTCTCCAGGTGACAAGTTCTACATGTGACAAGTTCTACAGGTGACAAGTTCTACAGGTGACAAGTTCTACAGGTGACAAGTTCTACATGTGACAAGTTCTACAGGTGACAAGTTCTACAGGTGACAAGTTCTACAGGTGACACATTCTAAAATCGACAATTTCTACAGGCGACAAGTTCTACAGGTGACAAGTTCTACAGGCGACAAGTTCTACAGGTGACAAGTTCTACAGGTGACAAGTTCTACAGGTGACACATTCTAAAATCGACAATTTCTACAGGCGACAAGTTCTACAGGTGACAAGTTCTACAGGCGACAAGTTCTACAGGTGACAAGTTCTACAGGTGACAAATTCTACAGGTGACAAGTTCTACAGGTGACAAGTTCTACAGGTGACAAGTTCTACAGGCGACAAGTTCTACAGGTGACAAGTTCTACAGGTGACAAGTTCTACAGGTGACAAGTTCTACAGGCGATAAGTTCTACAGGTGACAAGTTCTACTGGTGACAGGTTCTAAAGGCGACAATTTCTACAGGCGACAAGTTCTACTTGTGACAAGTTCTACAGGCGACAAGTTCTACAGGTGACAAGTTCTACAGGTGACAAGTTCTACAGGTGACACATTCTAAAATCGACAATTTCTACAGGCGACAAGTTCTACAGGTGACAAGTTCTACAGGCGACAAGTTCTACAGGTGACAAGTTCTACAGGTGACAAGTTCTACAGGTGACAAATTCTACAGGTGACAAGTTCTACAGGTGACAAGTTCTACAGGTGACAAGTTCTACAGGCGACAAGTTCTACAGGTGACAAGTTCTACAGGTGACAAGTTCTACAGGTGACAAGTTCTACAGGCGACAAGTTCTACAGGTGACAAGTTCTACAGGTGACAAGTTCTACAGGCGACAAGTTCTACAGGTGACAAGTTCTACAGGTGACAAGTTCTACAGGCGACAAGTTCTACAGGCGACAAGTTCTACAGGCGATAAGTTTTACAGGCGACAAGTTCTACAGGTGACAAGTTCTACAGGTGACAAGTTCTAAAGGCGACAAGTTCTACAGGCGACAAGTTCTACAGGTGACAAGTTCTACAGGTGACAAGTTCTACAGGTGACAAGTTCTAAAGGCGACAAGTTCTACAGGCGACAAGTTCTACAGGCGACAAGCTCTACAGGCGATAAGTTTTACAGGCGACAAGTTCTACAGGCGATAAGTTCTACAGGTGACAAGTTCTACTGGTGACAGGTTCTAAAGGCGACAAGTTCTACAGGTGACAAGTTCTACAGGTGACAAGTTCTACAGGTGACAAGTTCTACAGGTGACAGGTTCTACAGGCGACAATTTCTACACGCGACAAGTTCTACAGGTGACAAGTTCTACAGGTGACAAGTTCTAAAGGCGACAAGTTCTACAGGTGACAAGTTCTACAGGCGAAAAGTTCTACAGGTGACAAGTTCTACAGGTGACAAGTTCTACAGGTGACAAGTTCTACAGGTGACAAGTTCTACAGGCGACAAGTTCTAAAGGCGACAAGTTCTACATGTGACAAGTTCTACAGGCGACAAGTTCTACAGGTGACAAGTTCTACAGGTGACAAGTTCTACAGGTGACAAGTTCTACAGGTGACAAGTTCTACAGGTGACAAGTTCTACAGGTGACAAGTTCTACAGGTGACAAGTTCTACAGGTGACAAGTTCTACAGGTGACAAGTTCTACAGGTGACAAGTTCTACAGGTGACAAGTTCTACAGGTGACAAGTTCTACAGGTGACAAGTTCTACAGGTGACAAGTTCTACAGGTAGTCGGGGAACATCTACCTTCAGATCTACCCTGTGATCGAGCCTCTGGGCTCCTGATCTCTTCTACTTTCTACTTTTCAATCACCCTTGCTACTCCAGTCTCTCCCTTCACTCTCCACCTGGTGCTGGTGAGAGGCTCTCGTTCCAGGAAATTGGATCTTATCTCTTTCTCCTCCTCCTTCCTCGGATCAAAAGTGCTTCCCATTCCCTTGCTGCTATGCGGCCTCTCCCCTGCGGGTTTAACGGCTGACTTCGCCAGTGGATTTTAGTCTCTTCCTCTTGTCATCGTCTTCTCTCCTTCTTGCTCTTCCTCCCTCCCTCCCTCCCTCTCTCGCTCTCTCTCTCTCCTCATCTACTTTTTTCCAGCCTGTCCATTTTCCTCTCTTCTCTATATCTCCTCCTCGTTATGCCTAGTCCCTCTCCTCCTCTACCGGGAGGTGGGGGGGGGTGGGGGGAGGGGAGGAGTGCCCCCCCGGGTAAGTGAGGAGGTGTGTAAAAGTTTCTATGTTAAATGAAGTCATTGCATGCAAGATGAAGGGGTCTGGGACGGCCACTGCCAGCCAATTGATATGCTAATGCGCTGGCTGGCACCCCCTGAGCCGGTCCCTGGCATCCCTCCGCCCGTCCCTGGCATTTCTGCGCCAGAACATGGCACCTCTGTACCTGACCCTGAAACTACTACGTGCTCTGAGCGCAAAGGTGGACCTTCGTGGCTCTGTTAAGGAGCACTTGTCCTGAGCTCTACACATGCAGCCATGCATGACCATTATGCTGCGTGTCATCTTAGCCAGCTGGAAGCATGGTTGGCCAGACTTCTCTATTGGTAAGCTCCACACTCGGTCTGGTAACCTAGGTGCTGAGGCATTCTGCCATTTCAGAAGAAGGGTGAGTAGCCTGAGGAAGTTACCTTGTCTCTAGGAATATACCAGACAATAAAACCTTCACGAATCTCCACTTAGTAAAGATCTTACTGTAGATCTCTTCTTTGAAGGAGTGTGTTATCACTCTTAGAATTGAGTGTTTTATAAACTATTTTCTAAATATAAATGTTGTTCACTGCCATATTTAATTTCTATTGGAACATTTTTACATAACTGTACATATTGTAAATGCTTTAGAGTGGATGAGAGGGACCTTAATGAATATGTTTAGGTCCTGGGACTTTAATCACTGCAAATGATACAAGAGAATGAGACAAACAGAATAATAGAGTATATACAAATGAGGATGTTATTAAAGAAGGTCAAGTGAAGGCGTATGTCACCAAACTGTCGTGTCACGTGGAAGTAAGGAATCATTGTGAAGTAGCATCATAAGTGGAAAATGTTTATGATGATGTATTAGTCAGCCCTTTGTTCTACGGTGTTGGAAGTGGTAGTTAAGTTATGATTCAAAACAGTGGCGTCCATCCCTGCTTGATTCACTGTTGATCGTTTCTACTTTGTTCCCGTGCATGAGATGACCTTAGTTACAACTGTGTAAGACACGAGCATTGCTGGTGTCTCCGTTACATTTCTGTATTCTTGGACCAGTATGGAAATATTCCTCCCTGTTTCTCACATGTACATCATGTTGTGTCTCCAGTATAGTGTACACTCCCGTCTCACACTGTTGACTGTCTCCAGTGTAGTTTACACTCCCGCCTCACACTGTTGACTGTGTGTCTCCAGTGTAGTGTACACTCCCGTCTCACACTGTTGACTGTGTGTCTCCAGTGTAGTGTACACTCCCGCCTCACACTGTTGACTGTGTGTCTCCAGTGTAGTGTACACTCCCGTCTTACACTGTTGACTGTCTCCAGTGTAGTGTACACTCCCGTCTCACACTGTTGACTGTGTGTCTCCAGTGTAGTGTACACTCCCGCCTCACACTGTTGACTGTGTGTCTCCAGTGTAGTGTACACTCCCGTCTCACACTGTTGACTGTGTGTCTCCAGTGTAGTGTACACTCCCGCCTCACACTGTTGACTGTGTGTCTCCAGTGTAGTGTACACTCCCGTCTCACACTGTTGACTGTGTGTCTCCAGTGTAGTGTACACTCCCGTCTCACACTGTTGACTGTGTGTCTCCAGTGTAGTGTACACTCCCGCCTCACACTGTTGACTGTGTGTCTCCAGTGTAGTGTACACTCCCGCCTCACACTGTTGACTGTGTGTCTCCAGTGTAGTGTACACTCCCGCCTCACACTGTTGACTGTGTGTCTCCAGTGTAGTGTACACTCCCGCCTCACACTGTTGACTGTGTGTCTCCAGTGTAGTGTACACTCCCGCCTCACACTGTTGACTGTGTGTCTCCAGTGTAGTGTACACTCCCGCCTCACACTGTTGGCTGTGTGTCTCCAGTGTAGTGTACACTCCCGCCTCACACTGTTGGCTGTGTGTCTCCAGTGTAGTGTACACTCCCGCCTCACACTGTTGGCTGTGTGTCTCCAGTGTAGTGTACACTCCCGCCTCACACTGTTGACTGTGTGTCTCCAGTGTAGTGTACACTCCCGTCTCACACTGTTGACTGTGTGTCTCCAGTGTAGTGTACACTCCCGTCTCACACTGTTGACTGTGTGTCTCCAGTGTAGTGTACACTCCCGTCTCACACTGTTGACTGTGTGTCTCCAGTGTAGTGTACACTCCCGCCTCACACTGTTGACTGTGTGTCTCCAGTGTAGTGTACACTCCCGCCTCACACTGTTGACTGTCTCCAGTGTAGTGTACACTCCCGCCTCACACTGTTGACTGTCATACGGAACTTTCCCTGTGAAATCCCTGGCGGAAAACGTGACACGATAGTAACCTGACACGTCCTTACTTGACTTTCTCTAGTGACATGCATTCTCATCTATATATACTGTGACCTGACCTGACTAGGTTGGGTGCATTGGCTTAAGCCGGTAGGAGACTTGGACCTGCCTCGCATGGGCCAGTAGGCCTTCTGCAGTGTTCCTTCGTTCTTGTGTGTTCTTGTGTATTTTCTTATTCTCTTGTATCATTTGGAGTGACCAAGGTCCCAGGACCTAAACACATCCAATAAACCTATCCTGAGCGTATGCACGTGTGTCCATTCATCCAAATTATCGGTATCAATATAAATTTTAATCTTATAACATGTTATGGTGTTGGGAACTTGAGCAAGTGATGGTGTGTGTGACTTTATGGCCTCGTTTTGAGTGAGCTTTGTCTGTGCTAAGCTGGTTCACAGGCCCGCCTGCCACTACAACTACAGCGTCCAACCACGCCAATACTGGACCATCCTCGTGTATCCACCTCTCCCGTGCCACACATTCTTATGTATTCACCTCTCTCGTGCCACACATCCTTATGTATCCACCTCTCTCGTGCCACACATCCTTATGTATCCACCTCTCTCGTGCCACACATCCTTATGTATCCACCTCTCTCGTGCCACACATCCTTATGTATCCACCTCTCTCGTGCCACATTCTTATGTATCCACCTCTCTCGTGCCACACATCCTTATGTATCTACCTCCCTAGTTCTAAGTAATCTACTCGTACCCACCTCTCTAGCGCCAGCTACCAGCCCCGCTACCCCAGCAACCAGCCCCGCTACCCCAGCTACCAGCCCCGCTACCCCAGCTACCAGCCCCGCTACCTCAGCTACCAGCCCCGGTACCACAGCAACCAGCCCCGCTACCCCAGCTACCACTCTCACCCCCGCAATCAGTGTTACCCCCAGTACCAGCTTCACCTCCCTCCCCCCGCTACTAGAGTAACCTCTCCCTCCTATCCGACCTCCTCCCCACCCTCCCCTCTTCCATGTCCCCTCGGCCTCTTAAATAATTCAGGAGGAATTGAGGGGATGAACGACCCATGATCCTCACTGTTAGCTGCTGCCCAGTAATGTATTATCACACACACACACACACACACACACACACACACACACACACACGTTTCATTCGCCTATTTGTGGTTTGCATGTTGAGGGCCCTGGCTGGCCTTACATACTGTTTGATACTGGTCACTCACTCCTGCAAGCTATTACCAGAATTAGAATAGAAATAGCGTAGACATAGTGAATATAGTGTTGACGAGTATGAGAAGGTAGAGTCCAGCGAGGAGTAGAGTAGTATTAATTCCAGTAGTTATTAGCAGTAAGAATACTTAGGAAAATAGGAAGTCCTCTCCCAATGTGAACATGGAACAGGATAATAACCAGCAATAATTGATACTTAAATCCAGACACACACACACACACACGCAAGGCGAGTATTACTATAAGCTAGGTGGCGGGACAAACTTTTAAGGGCAACATTGTAAGACGGTGCGAGGGTCAAGTCCCAGGAGGGTTGTGGTCAGGTCACAAGAAGTTGCGGCCAGTCATTACACCGCACAAGACACACACACACACACACACACACACACACACACACACACACACACACACACACACACAAGGAAAAAGATCCGGGGGTGAGTATAACACCGAGCATATCTCCTGAGGCACACATCAATCAGATAACTGCTGCAGCATATGGGCGCATGGCAAACCTATGGATAGCGTTCCGATACATCAGTAAAGATTTGTTTAAGACTCTGTATACCATCTACGTCAGGCCCATACTGGAGTATGCAGCACCAGTTTGGAATCCACACCTAGTCAAGCACGTCAAGAAATTAGAGAAAGTGCAAAGGGTTGCAACAAGACTAGTCCCAGAGCTACGGGGATTGTCCTATGAAGAAAGGTTGAGGGAAATCGGCCTGACGACACTGGAGGCCAGGAGGGTCAGGGGAGACATGATAACGACATATAAAATACTGCGCAGAATAGACGAGGTGGACAAAGATGGGATGTTCCAGAGATGGGACACAGACACAAGAGGTCACAATTGGAAGTTGAAGACTCAGATGAATCAAAGGGATGTTAGGAAGTATTTCTTCAGTCATAGAGTAGTCAGGCCATGGAATAGCCTAGAAAGTGATGTGGTGGAGTCAGGAACCATACATAGTTTTAAGGTGAGGTATGATAGAGCTCATGGGGCAGGGAGAGAGAGGACCTAGTAGCAATCAGCGAAGAGGCGGGGCCAGGAGCTGTGACTCGACCCCTGAAACCACAAATAGGTGAGTACAAATAGGTGAGTACACACACACACAGACACACAACACACACACAACACACACATAACACACACACACAGACACACAACACACACACAACACACACATAACACACACACACACACACACACAACATACACACACAACACACACACACACACACACATTGCCAGACTCACACATACACTCCCCCCCTCCCCCACCGACATCTCACTCATTCACCTGATCCCTCCCCTCCCTCTTTCACCCTCCCCCTCCCCACCTCTCACTCCTTCCCCCTCTCCCTCCTTCCCCCTCTCCCTCTCCCACTCACCAACTTGCTTCTCCCTCCTTCCCACCCCCCTCCCCACTACTCTCCCACATAGCCACAGTTCCTCCTCTACCTCCCCCCCACACTCTGACATACACAATACTAACCTAACACACAGAATTTCATAGGTTTCCCACTCTGAGGCAATCAGGATAAAACAAAAATGGGTTGCCAGAGAGCAACAAGAAAAACAAAGGGACAGGAGGAGGAAACTGCAAAGGAAGATTGGGCAGCAGAGCTCACAAAAAGGGAACATGAATGGGAAAAGAAACTAGAAGAACTTAGCATGACAATGGAAGAGAAGATAGACATGGAAAGCAGGAAGTGGGAGGTGCAAGTCAAAGCAGCAGAGGCTAGGATACAGAGTTTATTAGAGGAACTGAAAAATCTGAAACAGCCTAAAGAACTAAAGAACATTTTGGGATTGACAACAGAGACTGCTACCTCAGTCACAAATAAGGGGACTGTAGGGAAAGAAGGAGCAAAACTGCATGTAGAAGCTCAATCAGTGGAGACTGTAGTAAATAAAAGAGCTAAGCTATATGTGGAGGCCCTAACAGACCACAGCAGAGCCCAGGGAAAGCCGAGAAGGGAAAATGACAGGCCACTGAGCCCAAGTACATTAGCTAGTGAAACTGAAGAAAGGAAAGCTGAAATGGAGGAAATCAAATTGAATGAGGGGATACACAGGGATATGCAGTGGGAGAATGAAAGGGTGAGGTCAGTCTTTGTGTATGGGCTCCAGGAAGTTGAAGGGGAAACATATGAAGCAAAAAAAAAAACAAGGAAAAAAAAAGCAATTGAAAGCATCATGAAAGCAATAGGAGAAGACGACATGACCCAGCTGGAAAATTTTTGGAGAATAGGGGGGTTTGTAAAAGAAAGAACCCAGCCAGTGAAAGTGACCTTCAAGGCAGAATCGACTCGGAACAGGATCCTGCAGGAGAAAACATGATTAAGGGACATGCCGGCATACAGGAAGGTGTATCTCGACCGCGACAGAACACAAGCAGAAAGGCAGAAACTGAGAGAGATGGTACAAAGACGAAAGGAGGAAAGAGAGGGGATGGAGAAGACAGACAGGAGATCCCAGATACAGGAAGATCAAATACAGCCTTCCTCACAACTTCCTATAGAAGCCTCCCAACCAGGTCAACCCCAGTGCAACCAAACACTCTAAACCAAAACACCCATGCCACATCCAATGCCCCCACCCACTGCATTACAAACTCCACCCCCACAGCAACCACCCATAGTTCCTTATCAGATCTCCCACTTCCCCAACCCCAATACACCTCCCAGACCACAATCTTAGAAAAGAAGTTGAAGGTGTGGTATACAAATGCAGATGGAATAACAAATAAGTATGAGGAGTGGCACGAAAGAATCAAGGAGACATCCCCAGACATAATAGCACTCACAGAAACAAAACTCACCAGAATAACAGATTCAATCTTTCCATCCGGATATCAAATCCTCAGGAAAGACAGAGGGAGGAGAGGGGGAGGAGGAGTTGCACTGCTCATTAAAAACCAGTGGGGGTTTGAGAAAATGGAAGGAATGGACGGCACAGGCGAAAGGGACTACTTAGTAGGAACAATCCAGTCTGAGGGACATAAGGTGATAATTGCAGTAATGTACAACCCACCACAGAACTGCAGGAGGCCAAGAGAAGAATACGATGAGAGCAACAGAGCAATGGTCGACACACTAGCCGAGGTGGCCAGGAGAGCACACATGGGGGGAGCAAAGTTACTAGTTATGGGTGATTTCAATCACAAGGAGATTGACTGGGAAAACCTGGAGCCCCATGGGGGTCCCGAAACATGGAGAGCCAAGATGATGGATGTGGCACTGGAAAACCTCATGCATCAACATGTTAGAAACACTACCAGAGAGAGAGGAGAGGATGAACCAGCAAGACTGGACCTTGTATTCACCTTGAGTAGTTCTGACTTCGAGGATATCATGTATGAAAGGCCCCTGGGAGCTAGTGATCATGTGGTTCTGTGCTTCGACTACATAGTTGAGCTCCAAGTGGAGAGAGCAGCAGGAATAGGGTGGGAAAAACCAAACTACAAAAGGGGGAACTACTCAGGCTTGAGGAACTTCTTTCAATACATTCAGTGGGAGAGGGAACTGACAGGAAAACCAGTACAAGAAATGATGGACTATGTCGCAACAAAATGCAAGGAGGCAGAGGAGAGGTTTGTTCCCAAGGGAAACAGAAATAATGGGAAGAACAGAACGAGTCCTTGGTTCACCCAAAGGTGTAGGGAGGCAAAAACTAGGTGTACTAGAGAATGGAAAAGGTACAGAAGACAGAGAACTCAGGAAAATAAAGAGATTAGCCGAAGAGCCAGAAACAAATATGCACAGATAAGAAGGGAGGCTCAGCGGCAATACGAAAATGACATAGCATCGAAAATCAAGACTGACCCGAAGCTGTTGTACAGCCACATCAGGAGGAAAACAACAGTCAAGGACTAGGTAATCAGACTGAGGAAGGATGATGGGGAATTCACAAGAAACGACCGGGAGGCATGTCAGGAGCTCAACACGAGATTTAAAGAAGTATTTACAGTGGAAACCAGTAGGACTCCAGGAAATCAGAGCAGGGGGTGCACCAGCAAGTGCTGGATGAGGTACATATAACCAAGGAGGAGGTGAAGAAGCTGCTATGCGAACTTGACACCTCAAAGGCGGTGGGACCAGACAACATCTCTCCGTGGGTCCTTAAAGAGGGAGCAGAGATATTGTGTGTACCATTAACAAAAATCTTCAACACATCATTTGAAACTGGGTAACTCCCTGGGGTATGGAAGATGGCAAATGTAGTCCCAATTTTTAAAAAGGGAGACAGACATGAGGCACTAAACTATAGACCTGTATCACTGTATAGTATGCAAGGTCATGGAGAAGATCATAAGGAGGAGAGTGGTGGAGCACCTGGAAAGAAAAAGTGTATAACTGACAACCAGCATGGTTTCAGGGAGGGAAAATCCTGTGTCACAAACCTACTAGAGTTTTATGACAAGGTGACAGAAGTAAGGGGTGGATCGACTGCATTTTTTTGGACTGCAAGAAGGCCTTCGACACAGTTCCTCATATGAGGTTACTGCAAAAGCTAGAGGATCAGGCACACATAACAGGAAAGGCTCTGCAATGGATCAGAGAATACCTGACAGGGAAGCAACAACGAGTCATGGTACGTGACGAGGTGTCAGAGTGGGCGCCCGTGACAAGCGGGGTTCCACAGGGGTCAGTCCTAGGACCTGTGCTGTTCTTGGTATATGTGAATGACATAACGGAAGGGATAGACTCAGAAGTGTCCTTGTTTGCGGATGATGTGAAGTTAATGAGAAGAATCAAATCGGATGAGGATCAGGCAGGACTACAAAGAGACCTGGACAGGCTACAAGCCTGGTCCAGCAACTGGCTCCTTGAGTTTAACCCTGCTAAATGCAAAGTCATGAAGATTGGGGAAGGGCAAAGAAGACCGCAGACACAATATAGTTTAGATGGCCAAAGTCTGCAAACCTCACTCAAGGAAAAAGATCTGGGGGTGAGTATAACACCGAGCATATCTCCTGAGGCGCACATCAATCAGATAACTGCTGCAGCATACGGGCGCCTGGCAAACCTACGGATAGCGTTCCGATACCTCAGTTAGGATTCGTTCAAGACTCTGTATACCATTTACGTCAGGCCCATACTGGAGTATGCAGCACCAGTTTGGAATCCACACCTAGTCAAACACGTCAAGAAATTAGAGAAAGTGCAAAGGTTTGCAACAAGACTAGTCCCAGAGCTACGGGGATTGTCCTACGAAGAAAGGTTGAGGGAAATCGGCCTGACGACACTGGAGGCCAGGAGGGTCAGGGGAGACATGATAACGACATATAAAATACTGCGCGGAATAGATGAGGTGGACAAAGACGGGATGTTCCAGAGATGGGACACAGACACAAGAGGTCACAATTGGAAGTTGAAGACTCAGATGAATCAAAGGGATGTTAGGAAGTATTTCTTCAGTCATAGAGTAGTCAAGCCGTGGAATAGCCTAGAAAGTGAAGTAGTGGAGGCGGGAACCATACATAGTTTTAAGGCGAGGTATGATAAAGCTCATGGAGCAGGGAGATAGAGGACCTAGTAGCAATCAGTGAAGAGGCGGGGCCAGGAGCTATGACTAGACCCCTGCAACCACAAATAGGTGAATACACAGACACACACACACACACATCAATCAGATAACTGCTGCAGCATACAAACCTGAGAACAGCACACACACACACACACACCGTGTATGTCAGGCCCATACTGGAGTATGCAGCACCTGTTTGGAACCCGCACTTGATAAAGCACGTCAAGAAACTAGAGAAAGTACAAAGGTTTGCAACAAGGTTAGTTCCAGAGCTAAGGGGAATGTCCTATGAAGAAAGATTAAGGGAAATCGGCCTGACGACACTGGAGGACAGGAGGGTCAGGGGAGACATGATAACGACATATAAAATACTGCGTGGAATAGACAAGGTGGACAAGGACAGGATGTTCCAGGGAGGGGACACAGAAACAAGAGGCCACAATTTGAAGTTGAAGACACAAATGAGTCAGAGAGATAGTAGGAAGTATTTCTTCAGTCATAGAGTTGTAAGGCAGTGGAATAGCCTAGAAAATGACGTAGTGGAGGCAGGAACCATACACAGTTTTAAGACGAGGTTTGATAAAGCTCATGGAGCGGGGAGAGAGAGGGTCTAGTAGCAACCGGTGAAGAGGCGGGGCCAGGAGCTAGGACTCGACCCCTGCAACCACAAATAGGTGAGCACAAATAGGTGAGCACACACACTCACACACGTACTACAGGCCTAGTGTCTAATCGACATGTGCCTAGGACAAAATGGTAACTAACACACACACACACACACACACGACTCCTTACCTTACGTACACTGTGTACGTCAGGCCCATACTTGAGTATGCAGCACCAGTTTGGAACCTGGTCAAGCACGTCGAGAAGTTAGAGAATGTACAGAGGTTTACAACAAGGCTAGTTCCAGAGCTCAGGGGAATGTCCGACGATGAAAGGTTGAGGAAAATCGGACTGACGACACTGGAGGACAGAATTGTCAGGGAAGACATGATAACGACATACAAGATACTGCGGGGAATAGACAAGGTGGACAGAGATAGGATGTTCCAGAAAGGGGGCACAGGGACAAGGGGTCACAACTGGAAGCTGAAGACTCAGACGAGTCACAGGGACGTTAAGAAGTATTTCTTCAGTCATAGAGTTGTCAGGAAGTGGAATAGCTTAGCAAGTGAAGTAGTGGAGGCAGGAACCATACATAGTTTTAAGAAGAGGTATGATACAGCTCAGGAAGCAGAGAGAGAGAGGACCTAGTAGCGATTAGTGAAGAGGCGGGGCCAGGAGCTGAGTCTCGACCCCTGCAACCACAATTAGGTGAGTACAATTAGATGAGTACACACACACACACACACACACACACACACACACACACACACACACACATACACACACACACACACACACACACACATACACACACACACACGCACACATGCACTCACACGCATGCACGCTCGGACTAACGAACAAACACACTTATTTACCTGGAAGGAAACAAGGAATGATTGTCTGTGACAAGAAAGGTTCCACAAGGATTAGTCCCAGGACCCTTACTATATATTTCGTAGGTAAATGAAGTGTTGGAAGAAACCATACCCCCGGCCGGGATTGAACCCGCGGTCATAGAGTCTCAAAACTCCAGCCCGTCGCGTTAGCCACTAGACCAGCTAGCCACAATAAGATTCATCCAACTAGGTATATTTCTACACCATAGGACCGCGGGTTCAATCCCGGCCGGGGGTATGGTTTGTTTGCAATCGTGTCATTACCATTTCTTGAGTCATGTTGAGGGCAGTGAAGGGACTTGAGCTAGAGTTCGTCACGGCCACGCTAGCTGGAGATTCGTCTGTAAAAACTTGCATTTGTGGTCACAGAGGTGCCTGTGCTAACTTTCCTATGGTGTAGAAATATACCTAGTTGGATGAATCTTATTGTGGCTAGCTGGTCTAGTGGCTAACGCGACGGGCTGGAGTTTTGAGACTCTATGACCGCGGGTTCAATCCCGGCCGGGGGTATGGTTTGTTTGCAATCGTGTCATTACGATTTCTTAAGTCAAGTGTTGGAAGAGGCAGAATTAGATGATGATGTGAAACTAATGAGGAGAATACAACTAAACCTTGACCAGGAAACAATATCAGTCTGTTTGGACATGATGTAGGTCTTGTCTGACAAGTGCTTAATAGAATTAGAATAGTGATGGTTAGAGAAGACCGCAAACAAAGTACAGGCACGAAAGGCAAAGGCTGCAAATTTCGGGGTGAGTATTGTACCGAACATATCGCCATATCAGAAAAACTGCTGCAGGTAACACGAGTCCGGCAGGAACCTAAGCAAAGAGTCATTCACTATACTCTGTATAACATATGTCATGCCCATGTTCGAGTAAGTCTCACCAATGTGGAACCCACACCTGATCAAGCATCTCCAGAATCTAGAGAAGGTGTAGAGGTCTGTAGCAAGACTAGTCCCGGAACTAAAGGGATATGTCCTATGAGAAGAGGTTAAAGAAACTCAACCTGATGACACTAGATGAAAGAAGGGCTATGGGTAATATATTAACAGCATACTAAATACTGGGAGGAATCGAATGTGTGGACAGGGACAGATTGTTTCCAAGAAGGGAAACAGGAACACGAGGGCACAGCTGGAAGCTGAGAACACAGATAAGTTACAGGGATTATAGGAAGTATTTCTTCAGTCTTAAAGAGGTCAGGAAGTGTAACGACCTTGACAGTGGAGTGGTAGAGGCAGGATCCACACATAGTTTTAATAAGAGGTACAATAAGGCCAGGAACTGAGACTCTACCGTGGCAACCTCCTAAACTGTAGGCGAGTACAGAGAGAGAGAGAGAGAGAGAGGGAAGGTTAAAACAGAACTGCTTCATAGCCACATAAGGAAGACGAGTGTAAAGGATGAAGTGATAAGAGTGAAGAAAAGAGAACAACTCACAGAAGATTACAGAGAGGAAGGCAGAGAACTAACCAGAAAATTTCGAAAGGCATTCATGGTAAAGTAATGCGGCGAGGTAACACAGCAGCACCAACACAACCCACACCACGAACATTATAAGGAGGAAGGGAAGATACTGAAGGAACTAGACATAACAGCAATAGGGAGGCTTCACAAAGGGAGGGAGGAGAACAGAACCACAGTAAGCTTATAGCGAAGCTCTTCAACAAGTTGCTCTAGACGGAGTGAATACTTGATAGCTGGAAGACTCCTCTCTGTCCCATCAGAAGAGGGACATCAGAAGAGAGAATGAGAGGAGGAGGCAAACGAGAGGCCAGTATCAATGACCTCCATGTTTTCCATTATAATGGAAAACATTGTCAGGAGGAAGATACTGGATCACCTAGAGAGGAGGAACTTCATCTTCGAGAACCAACATGGATTCACAGGTGGGAGTTTTTGTCTGACCAACCTGGCGGAGTGTTGGCAACTTGGCACAGAGTTACTGATGAGATCTACCAACCTGCTGGGAAGCTGACACAGAGTTACTGAAATCACACAAGGTACAAGCACGAGTGTGGCATGCAAAGAGTACGTAACCTTTATTCGGCGCATGGACACACCCTCATTTACAGGCTATCTCCCCCAACCAGCGAACCAGGTTGCTAAGAGTTGATGATGGGGCCCCATCGTTCAACTAGTGACCAGGTTCTAGCCAATAAGAAGGTGGGATTGACAATCGCAGAGGTTATGTGGATACCGCTCTCCTGTCTGCCCTTGTCATTCCCACTCTAGAGCTGGTTGAAGCACGGTCTGCTATCTTGTGGCTTCTATTTCTGCCTTGCTTACCGTGGAGTGCACTATATTTATCACTGTACATAGTGTACATATTGCTGTTATAATTGGTGAAGGATAATATAAGTCTAAACTTTTTCTACTGTGTTTATTTGCTCCCATTACACCTGGGATAACAGGCCATTTGAAATCCTAGGTTGTAATAACGAGCAAATTTCTTTTTCCTGAATTCTATAAAAACAATTGACACCATTCCCCACAAAAAAAAAACTATTCTACAACCATGAACAAGCAAGTAGAAACAAAAGAATTCAAACAGCGGACCAGAGAATAACCGAACTGGTGAATGTTTTAGATTTTGCCACCGAAGTTACTAGTTTATTGTGCGCCTCATGTCCATCCTGTGGACGGTAGCGCAAGAGCATATGGATACACAAAAGGCCTAGGAAAGAGGCTTAGTTCCTAGGCCTTTTGGTACCTGTGGTACCTTTGGATTTATATCTACAGCTCACTTGTTGTCAAGTAAATTTAGGAAATTTGCTTAATATGCCTGGTATCTTATTTTCAGTACCATCGATATACTTTCCTTCGATGACGTCTGAGAGTTTTTCTACTCCCGGAGCCCGGCCATAGGCCAGGCTCGTCTGGTGCTAGCCTGGTCAGCTAGGTTGTTGCTGCTGGTGACCAGCTTACCCACATATCCATCACAGCCTGGTTGATCTGGCACCAACCTACCTGGAGTCTACCCGGAGAGTATTCCAGGGGTCAACGCCCCCGTGCTTCGGTCCATGACCAGGCCTTCCGGTGAATCAACCAGGCTGTTACTGCTGGCCGCACGTAGTCCAGCGTACGAAGCACAGTCCGGCTGATCTGGCACTGACTTTAGGTATCTGTCCAGTAATAAGATATCCTGACATATCACATAGGTTATTATACTGTTTATCTCTACATTCCTCAATAAGTGGACAATTAAGCACATAGTGTTCCAGACAGTGACCATAGAGCTGGTCACATACCTTTGCATTTGGTTTAATCATCATCTATGTGTCTGTCATATTGCCAAAAGTACCTGTAACCAAGCCTAAGTCTGGCCACTACATCAGTCAATCTGTTCACAATGCAAATTGCTCTATAAACGTACTTATCTACGTTCATGTTATCATAGTGGTTATATATCGACTCAGGCTTGTAACTGCATTTTTATAACTTTCAGTTTTATTATTTATTTCTCTCCTAATATAATTCCAAATGCTATAAGTAAAATTATATTCTACATTTTCCATCAAGGTGCTCTCCTGGCAGACGTATCAACTTTATCATGAAGGAGTATTCCAATGAGTGATGGAATCCATAACAATTGAACATTAATTCATTTCCCCCGGATTTCTGAGTATCTATACCTGGCTTCTGCAATGAGTCGGTGTTCAGTCCATCATTCTTGATAACAGTGCAGCATATTCGCAAATATGCGGTGTAGCGTTGGTAGGTGGAGTCACCAGTGAAAAAAAAAAACACTAATGGAAGTCGTATGCCACTGCTCCACCTCATCTGTTATCAGATGAACGTGCTGCACTTCGATCAAGATCGATGAAGTGAAGACATCGACGCCAGGCTGAGGGACTGATTACCTCGCAATCATATTCCCCCGTTTCTCTACATTGGGCTGAAGAAGCCACCAGTTGGCGAAACATTCAAGAATAAAGGTTCTCAAGGGTTGCACATAGAGTCAAGCTCAGTGTCATACGTTAACTTTGGTGCCAATGAGATGGTAAACAGTTCAGTTTGCAGTGTAGACTCTCAGTTGTTAATCCTTATACCTAAGTCAGCAGTACACTTCTTAGATCCATCACTGTATATAACTGCATATAACTTATTGCTAATAGTTAAGAGAGAAATTTCTTCTTGAACAGTTGCTTTTGCAAGTGATTTAACGAAGGGATTACTAGTGATGAACATCTTTGAGGGGGATGATAGGGCTTGCAGGTATATGATATTAAATGAACACATCTTCCATGGAGGGGTGAAATGCTCTTGTTGTCTGCAGTGACACAGTTCGCGCAAGTTAAAAAAATTAATATAATTACATGTTTTTACAACCCATTTACGTCTGTGTATTTACTTCTAGACATTTAGTAAGATTCATATTGACAGTATCTGGTTCATTTCTTAACATTCTAATACCAAGTACAGTGTTTCAATAATCTTGTCACTGATACTAGACACACTAAGCTCCTTCCTCATATTAAGAGCCAAAGTAGTAGCTTATAGACTGTAGACAGGTGAGGTGAAGCAGTCGTAGGTGATATCACAGTTGACAAATCCACATATGGAAGTAGGTCATGACTATAGGTTAGGCAAGTGAAAAATTCCCTATATCAAGATTCCATGATGTTGTTGTGTCTGACAGCAGTGTAGGCAACTGATGAAGCCGCTGTGTGGCGAAACGTTTCCTCAGTAAAAAAAAAACCCAAGTGTAGCACATGTGTAATTTAGGAAGAATAATTCTGAAGATTTTATTTTGCATTAACTCCTAGGGTTGGACCTTCCAGATGGAATCGAATCCTATACATGTCTGTGTCCAGATAATGTGAAGCTATCGACACCATGCCCAGACCTTCTAGGGAAGGGAAGGTGCCTGAGCCCGAGCTTGCAGCTCACAAGACTCATTCCCATTATCCCTCTTGGGGCGGGGATGGCAGACCAGAGAGGCCTAGCTTCTCCCTAGGAGTCCCGTGAGGGCGGGGAATGTGGCTAGGCCTGGGGACAATTGGTCTCAAAGATGAGGGGGAACTTGTACCTCCTCTCATGGCAGGCATTAGTCTGAGATACTCACGAGAAAGGGAGCCAAGGCCGGGCCACCACTTGGAAAAGGCCCGGGCCGGGAGAGTACCGGGGAATCAAGAAGAAGAAGAAGATAATATGAATCTGATGAAGAAATACGAACTTGAGAAGAGAGTGTGACACTCGAGGCAGACCCGGACATGTTACAGTGGAAGAAGTGGAGACTGGGGAACAAACAGAGAAGTGAAAAAGTACAGGACTCACTGAAAGAAAAGCATAAAGGAGTAAAGGAAAGGATCAAAGAGTATAGGAAAGGATCAAAGAGTATAGGAAAGGATCAAAGAGTATAGGAAAGGATCAAAGAGTATAGGAAAGGATCAAAGAGTATAGGAAAGGATCAAAGAGTATAGGAAAGGATCAAGGAGTATAGGAAATGATATAGGAGTAAATTTCATACCCTCTCACCTACCTATAACTATCAATGACATACCTATCACTTTCCTATCTATCTCCTGTCTATCACCTGCCTGTAACTTATCACCAACCTATGACTTACCCCATACCTAGCCACACCTCAGTGTGAGTTAACCACACTCTGAATACGCCAGCCAGCCAGCCTCGTCTCCCCAGATGCCACCGTGGGAGGCACTCACGCGTTAGCAATTGATAACGCCAGCTAAGTAACGCTCCCTAGTGTGCGGCGTATGCAGTGAGGCGTGTTGCTCTATTCTGAAGACAGCTGGGGAGGAGGGGGGAGGGGAAGGGGAGGGGAGGCACTGGCACTGAGGGCCATCATGTAGTAGTAGTACAGTGAAAGAGTGAAATGCAGTGACCTCTTCTACAGCAAAACCTGTGATAGGTAGGTGATAGGTGACGGGTGGGTGATAGATGATGGTATGTGATATGCAGATGATTGGTAGGCGATATGTCAGTGATAAGTAGGTGACAGCTGATAGGCAGGTGATGGGTAGGTGATGGTAGGTGATAGTTGGGTAATAGGTAGGTGATAAATAAGTGATGAAAATTAATACACATGTGCAACATCTGGGTATCTTTATTGTAGACGTTTCGCCATCCAGTGGCTTTATCAATACAAATTCTAGGACATAATTTGAAGACAGTAGAACTATATACAAAAGATGAGGTAATCAGTCCCTCAGTCTTGGAGTTGGTGTGAAGAGCACCGTAGTCGTGGAGATTCTGGAGCACAGGCAAGAAGGCTGGCCCTTATATATACTACTAACGTCAGGTGGAAAAGGACGGGTAGCAGACGAGGGCATAGGCACTCGTAGGCGGGATTCCTCAGTGGAAGTAGGTCATACCCAAGGGATGGGTAAGTTGTAGCAGTAGTTGCAGTAGCCGTGAAGAAGGTTATGTAGATGTTCTCTGAACCATGATTCCATGATGTTGCAGTGTCTGACAAGTTGTACAAGAATACCCATCCCTTTGGGTAGGACCTACTTACACTGGGGAATCCCGCCTACGAGTCACTATGCCCTCGGCAGCTACCCGTCCTTTTCCACCTGACGTTAGTAGTATATAAGCGCCAGCCTTCTTGCCTGTGTTCCAGAATCTCCACAACTACGGTGCTCTTCACACCAACTCCAAGGCTGAGGGACTGATTACCTCATCTTTTGTATATAGTTCTACTGTCTTCAAATTATGTCCTAGAATTTGTATTGATAAAGCCACTGGATGGCGAAACGTCTACAATAAAGATACCCAGATGTTGCACATGTGTCTCAGTTTTCACCTTGTCGGTATTGTATACCTTTCTTGTACGATATACAAGTGATAGGTAGGGGGATAGGTGGGTGATAGGTAGGCGATTAGTGAATAATAGATAAGTGATAGGTGGGTGAAAGGGATATACTAGGTGAGTGATAGGTAGTGGAAAGATGAGTGATAGGTAGGATGAATAATGAGAACTTTCAAAACAAGGGATGCCATGCCATTGATTATTCTCTTTAAGTCACTTGTTCTCTCTAAGCTAGAATATTGCTGTACACTAACAGCCCCATTCAAGACAGGGCAGACTGTAGTTATGGAGAATGTACAGAGAATCTTCACTGTATTTATTAGTTTAATCAAGCACCTTAATTACTGGGAACGTTTGAAGTCCCTTGACCTGTCCTCCTTGGAACACAGGCGAGAAAGGTACATCATAATCTACACTTGGGAAATCCTAAAGGTACTGCTCCTACATCTGTACACAGAAATCACTCCCTGCAATAGAAAAAGACTGGGCAGTCGTTGGAACATATCCCTAGTGAAAAAACTGAGTACACTAGGAGAAAACACAGTAAGTGTCAGGGGCCCAAGACTGTTCAACAGCCTCCCACCAGCCATAAAGGGAATTACCAAAAGGCCCCTGGCTGCCTTCAAGAGGGAGCTGAACAGATACCTAAAATAAGTACCCGATCAGCCGGACTGTGGCTCATATGTTGGATTACATGCGGCCAGCAGTAACAGCCTGGCTGATCAGGCCTTGATCCACCCGGAGGCCTGGTCATGAACTGGACTGCGGGGGCGTTAACCCCCGGAATAATCTTCAGGTGGACCTTCATTAGAAACCTCCCTTTACTTCCCACTCGAAAAGGGAAGACTAGAGGGAATGGAAAAGACTGGAGGGACATAGAGGTATTGAAGAAGGGGGAATGAGGGGAAGAGAGAAGGTGAGAGGTGAAAGGAGGTAGTAAGAGGGGAGGGGAGAGGAATGAGAGATAAGAGGTGGTTAAAAGAGAGGGAAGGGAGCTAGAGGTGATAAGAGGTAAGGGGAAGGGGAAAATTGAGGGGTTAGAGGGGAGCTGAGGAAGGAGAAGGGGTTAAAGGGGAGGGGAGAGGCAGAAGTGAGGGGGGGTTTGAGGCGAGATTAGGGTAGAGGTGAGGGGAGAAGTGAGGGGGTTAGAGGTGAGAGGAGGGGCAGAAGTGAGGGATTAAGGGTGAGGGGAGGTTAGAGCAGACCTTGCTCAGCCAGCGGTAAATTGGAGTCACGGAGCTGCTCTTATGACGATCAACTACTGTCATGTCTAGTGACACTCACACTCCATCACCCACACTCCATCACCCACCACATACACTCCCTCCACACATACACTCCCACCCCCCACACTCCCACCACCAACACGCCCACATAACAGCCCCGCAAATTCACTGAAGCTAGAATCCTTCCAGTCCACACCTGCAAAAATCTCACGCACGCCCACCCCTCTTACGCGCCCACTACACACACACATGCCCACTACACAAATATGCCCATCACACTCACTGTTACAAAATGCGAATACTACGTCTAGCCAGTTTCTGAATTTGCAACAATTTGTCAGAGTATTCTGGTCTGGTTATCCTTTAAAATTAAGATAATTTTTAATATTACTTTGGGATTACAACTGAGAAAACACAAACTAACGAAACAAAATTTGAGAAATTTAATAACAAGGTTGTCAAGGTGGATAACATCAAAGTCAATAAGTTTGAGATAATTTAGGATACAAGTTCCTACACTTGTGTAGTAGTGCAATGTTAAATTGTACATACAACAATAAAGTGCTGAGGGTACATTTCGTACAGTACAAATGTTAAGTACCATCTGGTACTTTACTATAATGAGATATACTCACGAATACGAACTAGTATATACAATTGTGTGTGCGAGAATCTGTGTATGTTTTCAAAGTGCTCGTTATGTCTCAGTAAGACTAAACTCGACTTCGACTTAAAAAGTGACTGACAAGTCCTCTAATAATTTATCTTCTCGATTATCAAGGCAATCAAAACAGCTGCTTGAGCAATATGACGAACCATTCGCCGGAGAACAATAATGTATAAAGCAGCAGTAAGCAGCAGCACAGCGTCAGGAACAAAGCAGCAGTAAGCAGCAGCACAGCGTCAGAAACAACGCAGCAGTAAGCAGCAGCACAGCGTCAGGAACAACGCAGCAGTAAGCAGCAGCACAGCGTCAGGAACAACGCAGCAGCAAGCAGCAGCACAGCGTCAGGAACAACGCAGCAGTAAGCAGCAGCACAGCGTCAGGAACAACGCAGCAGTAAGCAGCAGCACAGCGTCAGGAACAACGCAGCAGTAAGCAGCAGCACAGCGTCAGGAACAACGCAGCAGTAAGCAGCAGCACAGCGTCAGGAACAACGCAGCAGTAAGCAGCAGCACAGCGTCAGGAACAAGGAGACAAAATAACGGTCCTAACTGGAGACCTTCGGCAGATCTTCCATAAAATGCACAAAAATCCTTAATACTGAATCTAAGTTCAGCATAACCAAATCCCCTACTACGTCAGTACGTAGATGCCATGAAGTAGCCCAGAAGCTTCAGCTTGGGACCAGGGATGAGCGAGTGTCTTCACGACACAACCTCAGAAAAACGTCAAAATCAACTAAGTCTGAACTCTGTGAAGAGAGTTAGAATGTTACAACCAGAGAGACGAGAGACAAGAGAGATACTTCAAAAACAAGAAGCACAAATAGAGAGAGTGAGGCAGGAAGGACATTCTCCAACCTCAGGTGCGATCACGTGACTAGCCAGAGCTACTCCAGCGACGCCGGCAGTAAACAAGTGAGGCGGTAGTTAGCAAGGCAGTTTGTGAGAGTGGACAACCAGTCACAACTCTCCAACAGTGAGCACAGTCAAGTGTCACTATTACATACTACCTACATTCTTAAGCTAATATAATCAATCAAATATTAATATAGAGCAAGATATTTTCAATTTAGCTGTTAATGAAAACATCGGCAATATAAAATTAAATGAAATATAATACATACCTATAATATGCATTATATAAATTGGATCCAATTCAGAGAGTGCAATACTAAGACGCCCACCACACAAACACGCCCACCACACTCACACGCCCACCACCCTCACACGCAAACCACACTCACACGCCCACCACACTCACACGCCCACCACACACACACGCCCACCACACTCACACTCCCCCCACACTCACACGCCCACCACACTCACACTCCCCCCACACTCACACGCCCACCACACAAACACCCACCACACTCACACGCCCACCACACTCACACGCCCACCACACTCACACGCCCACCACACTCACACGCCCACCACACTCACACGCCCACCACACTCACACGCCCACCACACTCACACGCCCACCACACTCACACGCCCACCACACTCACACGCCCACCACACTCACACGCCCACCACACTCACACACCCACCACACTCACACGCCCACCACACTCACACGCCCACCACACTCACACTCCCACCACACTCACACGCCCACCACACTCACACTCCCCCCACACTCACATACCCACCACACTCACACTCCCCCCACACTCACATGCCCACCACACTCACATACCCACCACACTCACACTCCCCCCACACTCACACGCCCACCACACTCACATGCCCACCACACTCACACAGCCACCACACTCACATACCCACCACACTCACATATCCACCACACTCACACGACCACCACACTCACACGCCCACAACACTCACACGACCCACCACACTCACACGCCCACCACACTCACACACCCACCACACACGCACACCCACCACACTCACACACCCACCACACTCACACACCCACCACACTCATACGCCCACCACACTCACAAACCCACCACACTCACATACCCACCACACTCACACTCCCCCCACACTCACATGCCCACCACACTCACATACCCACCACACTCACATACCCACCACACTCACACACCCACCACACTCACACACCCACCACACTCTTACGCACACCACACTCACAAACCCACCACACTCACATACCCACCACACTCACATACCCACCACACTCACACGACCCACAACACTCACATACCCACCACACTCACAGACCCACCACACTCACACACCCACCACACTCACACGACACACCACACTCACATATGCACCACACTCACACGACCATCACAGTCACACACCCACCACACTCACAAACCCACCACACTCACATACCCACCACACTCACACGGCCCACCACACTCACACACCCACCACACTAACACACCCACCACACTCACACGACCGACCACACTCACACACCAACCACACTCACACGACCCACCACACTCACACACCCACCACACTCACACGACCCACCACACTCACACGCCCACCACACTCACACGACCCACCACACTCACACACCCACCACACTCACACACCCACCACACTCACACACCCACCACACTCACACGCCCACCACACTCACACACCCACCACACTCACATACCCACCACACTCACATGCCCACCACACTCACGCGCCCATCACACACACACGCCCACCACATTCACACACCCACCACACTCACATATCCACCACACTCACACAACCAACCACACTCACATGATCCACCACACTCACACGCCCACCACACTCACACGCCCACCACACTCACGCACCCACCACACTCACACACCCACCACACTCACACGACCCACCACACTCACAAGCCCACCACACTCACACGCCCACCACACTCACACGCCCACCACACTCACACGCCCACCACACTCACACTCCCACCACACTCACATTCCCACCACACACACACCCACCACACTCAAGCACCACACTCACACGCCCACCACACTCACACGCCCACCACACTCACACGCCCACTACACTCACACGCCCACCACACTCACACGCCCACCACACTCACACTCCCACCACACTCACACTCCCACCACAATCACACACCCACCACACTCACACACCCACCACACTCACACACCCACCACACTCACACACCCACCACACTCAAACGCCCACCACACTCACACGCCCACCACACTCACACGCCCACCACACTAACACGCCCACCACACTCACACGCCCACTACACTCACACTCCCACCACACTCGCACGCCTAAAACACTCACACACCCACCACACTCACACACCCACCACACACACACACCCACCACACTCACACGCCCACCACACTCACACGCCCACCACACTCACACGCCCACCTCACTCACACGCCCACCACACTCGCACACCAACCACACTCACACGCCCACCACACTCACGCTCCCACCACACTCACACTCCCACCACACTCACCCACCACACTCAAACGCCCACCACACTCCCACCACCACACTCACACTCCCACCACACTCACACGCCCACCACACTCACACTCCCACCACACTCACACACCCACCACACTCACACGCCCACCACACTCACACACCCAACAAACTCACACGCCCACCACACTCACACGCCCACCACACTCACACGCCCAGCACACTCACACACCCAACACACACGCCTACCACACTCACACACTCACACGCCCACCATACTCACACACCCACCACACTCACACACCCACCAAACTCACACGCCCACCACACTCACACGCCCACCACACTCACACGCCCACCACACTCACACACCCAACACACACGCCTACCACACTCACACACTCACACGCCCACCATACTCACACACCCACCACACTCACACACCAACCACACTCACACGCCCATCACACTCTCACACCCACACGCCCACCACACTCACACGCCCACCACACTCACACGCCCACCACACTCACACGCCCACCACACTCAAACTCCCACCACACTCACACGCCCACAACGCTCACACACCCACCACACTCACATGCCCACCACACTCACACGCCCACCACACTCACACGCCCACCACACTCACACGCCCACCACACTCACACGCCCACCACACTCACACACCCACCACACTCACACTCCCACCACACTCACATGCCCACCACACTCACACGCCCACCACACTCACATGCCCACCACACTCACACGCCCACCACACTCACACGCCCACCACACTCACACGCCACCCACACACACACGTCCACCACCCTCACACGCCCACAATGCTCACACACCCACCACACTCACACGCCCACCACACTCACACGCCCACCACACTCACACGCCCACCACACTCACGCACCCACCACACTCACACGCCCACCACACTCACACACCCACCACACTCACATACCCACCACACTCACATACCCACCACAATCACACGATCCACCACACTCACACACCCACCTCACTCACACGACACACCACACTCACACGCCCACAACACTCACACGCCCATCACACTCACACGCCCATCACACACACCCACCACACTCACATACCCACCACACTCACACGAGCCACTACACTCACACGACCAACCACAATCACACGCCCACCACACTCACATGCCCACCACACTCACAAGCCCACCACACTCACACTCCCAATACACTCACACACTCACCACACTCACACACCCACCACACTCACACGACCCACCACACTCACACGACCCACCACGCTCACACGCCCACCACACTCACACTCCCACCACACTGACACTCCCACCACACACACACCCACCACATACACCCACCACACTCGCACGCCCGCCACACCCTCACGCCCACCACACTCGCACGCCCACCACACTCGCACGCCCACCACACTCACACACCCACCACATTCACACACCCACCACACTCACACACCCACCACACTCACACACCCACCACACACACACGTCCACCACCCTCACACGCCCACCATACTCACACGCCCACCACACTCACACGCCCACCACACTCACACTCCCACCACACTCACACTCCCACCACACTCGCACTCCCACCACACTCACACACCCACCACACTCACACGCCCGCCACACTCACACTCCCACCACACTCACACTCCCACCACACTCACACGCCCACCACACTCGCACTCCCACCACACTCACACACCCACCACACTCACACACCCACAACACTCACACGCCCACCACACTCACACTCCCACCAAACTCACACGCCCACCACACTCACACTCCCACCACACTCACACACCCACCACACTCACACACCCACCACACTCACACGCCCACCACACTCACACGCCCACCACACTCACACGCCCACCACACTCACACACACACACACACACACACACACACACACACACACACACACACACACACACACACACACACACACACACACACACACACACGCCCACCACACTCACATATCCACCATACTCACACAACCCACCACACTCACATGACCCACCACACTCGCACGCCCGCCACACCCTCACGCCCACCACACTCGCACGCCCACCACACTCACACACCCACCACATTCACGCTCCCACCGCACTCACACGCCCACCACACTCACACTCCCACCACACTCACACTCCCACCACACTCACACGCCCACCACACACACACCCACCACACTCAAATGCCCACCACACTCACATGCCCACCACACTCACACTCCCCCACACTCACATGCCCACCACACTCACACTCCCCCCACACTCACACGCCCACCACACTCGCACACCCACCACACTCACACGCCCACCACACTCACACACCCACCACACTCACACGTCCACCACACACACCCACCACACTCACACTCCCACCACACTCACACACCCACCACACTCACACACACACCAAACTCACACGCCCACCACACTCACACGCCCACCACACTCACACGCCCACCACACTCACACACCCAACACACACACACACACACACACACACACACACACACACACACACACACACACACACACACACACACACACACACACACACACACACACGCCCACCACACTCACATATCCACCATACTCACACAACCCACCACACTCACATGACCCACCACACTCACACGCCCACCACACTCACACGCCCACCACACTCACACGCCCACCACACTCACACACCCCACACACACACACACACACACACACACACACACACACACACACACACACACACACACACACACACACACACACACACACACACACACACTCACACACACACGCCCACCACACTCACATATCCACCATACTCACACAACCCACCACACTCACATGACCCACCACACTCACACGCCCACCACACTCACACGCCCACCACACTCACGCACCCACCACACTCACACACCCACCGGAAGCACACATCAATCAGATAACTGCTGCAGCATATGGGCGCCTGGCAAACCTGAGAACAGCATTCCGATACCTTAGTAAGGAATCGTTCAAGACACTGTACACCGTGTATGTCAGGCCCATACTGGAGTATGCAGCACCTGTTTGGAACCCGCACTTAATAAAGCACGTCAAGAAACTAGAGAAAGTACAAAGGTTTGCCACAAGGTTAGTCCCAGAGCTAAGGGGAATGTCCTATGAAGAAAGATTAAGGGAAATCGGCCTGACGTCACTGGAGGACAGGAGGGTCAGGGGAGACATGATAACGACATATAAAATACTGCGTGGAATAGACAAGGTGGACAAAGACAGGATGTTCCAGGGAGGGGACACAGAAACAAGACGCCACAATTGGAAGTTGAGGACACAAATGAGTCAGAGAGATATTAGGAAGTATTTCTTCAGTCATAGAGTTGTAAGGCAGTGGAATAGCCTAGAAAATGACGTAGTGGAGGCAGGAACCATACACAGTTTTAAGACGAGGTTTGATAAAGCTCATGGAGCGGGGGGAGAGAGAGGGCCAGTAGCAACCGGTGAAGAGGCGGGGCCAGGAGCTAAGACTCGACCCCTGCAACCACAAATAGGTGAGTACACACACACACACAAACGCAATGAGATGAGATGATGGAATATATAGCAACAAAATGCAAGGAGGCTGAGGAGAGGTTTGTACCCAAGGGTAACAGGAATAATGAAAAAGCCAGGATGAGCCCATGGTTTACCCAAAGGTGCAGGGAGGCAAAAACCAAGTGTGCTAGGGAATGGAAGAAATATAGAAGGCAAAGGACCCAGGAGAATAAGGAGAGCAGTCATAGAACCAGAAATGAATGTGCACAGATAAGAAGAGAGGCCCAACGACAAAATGTAAACGAAATAGCAGCGAAAGCCAAATTTGACCCGAAGCTGTTATACAGCCACATCAGGAGGAAAACAACAGTCAAGGACCAGGTAATCAGGCTAAGGAAGGAAAGAGGAGAGACAACAAGAAATGACCGTGAAGTATGTGAGGAACTCAACAAGAGATTCAAATAAGTGTTCACAGAGGAGACAGAAGGGGCTCCAGAAAGACGGAGAGGTGGGTCACACCACCAAGTGCTGGACACAGTACACACAACCGAGGAAAAACTGTAGAGGCTTCTGAGGGAGCTAGATACCTCAAAGGCAATGGGGCCCGATAACATCTCCCCATGGGTCCTGAGAGAGGGAGCAGAGGCGCTATGTGTACCCCTAACAGCAATATTTAATACATCTATCGAAACAGGAGATTGCCTGATGCATGGAAGACAGGAAATGTAGTCCCAATCTTTAAAAAAGGAGACAGACATGAAGCACTAAACTACAGACCAGTGTCACTGACATGTATAGTATGCAAAATCATGAAGAAGATTATCAGGAGAAGAGTGGTGGAACACCTAGAAAGGAATGATCTCATCAACAGCAGCCAACATGGTTTCAAAGACGGTAAATCCTGTGTCACAAACCTACTGGAGTTCTATAACAAGGTGACAGCAGTAAGACAAGAGAGAGAGGGGTGGGTGGATTGCATTTTCTTGGACTGCAAGAAGGCGTTTGACACAATACCACACAAGAGATTAGTGCAAAAACTGGAGGACCAAGCACGGATAACAGGGAAGGCACTAAAATGGATCAGGGAATACTTGCCAGGAAGACAGCAGAGAGTAATGGTACGTGGCGAGGTGTCAGAGTGGGCACCTGTGACCAGCGGGGCCCCACAGGGGTCAGTCCTAGGACCAGTGCTGTTTCTGGTATTTGTGAACGACATGATGGAAGGAATAAACTCCGAGGTGTCCCTGTTTGCAGATGACTTAAAGTTGATGAGAAGAATTCATTCGATCGAAGACCAGGCACAACTACAAAGGGATCTGGACAGGCTGCAGACCTGGTCCAGCAATTGGCTCCTGGAGTTCAATCCCACCAAGTGCAAATTCATGAAGATTGGGGAAGGGCAAAGAAGACCGCAGCCGGAGTACAGTCTAGGGGGCCAGAGACTACAAACCTCACTCAAGGAAAGAGATCTTGGGGTGAGTATAACACCAGGCATATCTCCTGAAAGCGCACATCAACCAAATAACTGCTGCAGCATATGGGTACCTGGCAAACCTCAGAACAGCATTCCGACATCTTAATAAGGAATCGTTCAGGACCCTGTACACCGTGAACGTTAGGCCCATACTGGAGTATGCAGCACCAGTTTGGAACCCACACCTAGCCAAGAATGTAAAGAAACTAGAGAAAGTGCAAAGGTTTGCAACAAGACTAGTCCCAGAGCTAAGAGGTATGTCCTACGACTAGAGGTTAAGGAAAATCAACCTGACGACACTGGAGGACAGGAGATATAGAGGGGACATGATAACGACTTATAAAATACTGAGAGGAATTGACAAGGTGGACAAAGACAGGATGTTCCAGGGACTGGACACAGCAACACGGGGACACAGTTGGAAGCTGAAGACACAGATGAATCACAGGGATGATAGGAAGTATTTCTTCAGCTACAGAGTAGTCAGGAAGTGGAATAGTTTGGGAAGCGATGTAGTGGAGGCAGGAGCCATACATAGCTTTAAACAGAGGTACGATAAAACTCATGGTTCATGGAGAGTGACCTAGTAGCGACCAGTGAAGAGGCGGGGCCAGGAGCTTGGACTCGACCCCTGCAACCTCAACTAGGTGAGCACAACTAGGTGAGTACACACACATGTACCAACACGTAAGGGACACTACAAGAGAGAGAGAGGAGAGGATGAACCAGCAAAACTGGACTTAGTATTCACCTTGAGTAGTGCAGATATCAAGGACATCACATATGAAAGACCCCTTGGGGCCAGCGATCATGTGGTTTTAAGCTTCTAATACACGGTAAAGCTACAAGTGGAGGGAGAAGCAGGAAGGCCAGGACGAATGAAGCCAAACTACAAGAAAGGGGACTACACAGGAATGAGGAACTTCCTGAACGGGGTTCAGTGGGACAGAGAACTGGCAGGGAAGTCAGTTAATGAGATGATGGAATATGTAGCAATAATATGCAAGGAGGCCGAGGAGAGGTTTGTACCCAAGGGTAACAGGAATAATGAAAAAGCCAGGATGAGCCCATGGTTTACCCAAAGGTGCAGGGAGGCAGAAACCAAGTGTGCTAGGGAATGGAAGAAATATAGAAGGCAAAGGACCCAGGAGAATAAGGAGAGCAGTCGTAGAGCCAGAAACGAAAATGCACAGATAAGAAGGGAGGCCCAAAGACAATATGAAAATGACATAGCAGCGAAATCTAAATCTGACCCGAAACTGTTGTACAGCCACATCAGGAGGAAAACAACAGTCAAGGACCAGGTAATCAGGCTAAGGAAGGAAGGAGGAGAGACAACAAGAAATGACCGTGAAGTATGTGAAGAACTCAACAAGAGATTCAAAGAAGTGTTCACAGAGGAGACGGAAGGAGCTCCAGAAAGACGGAGAGGTGGGGCACACCACCATGTGCTGGACACAGTACACACAACCGAGGAAGAAGTGAAGAGGCTTCTGAGTGAGCTAGATACCTCAAAGGCAATGGGGCCAGATAACATCTCCCCATGGGTATTGAGAGAGGGAGCAGAGGCGCTATGTGTACCCCTAACAACAATATTCAATACATCTATCGAAACAGGGAGATTGCCTGAGGCATGGAAGACAGCAAATGTAGTCCCAATCTTTAAAAAAGGAGACAGACATGAAGCATTAAACTACAGACCAGTGTCACTGACATGTATAGTATGCAAAATCATGGAGAAGATTATCAGAAGAGTGGTGGAACACCTAGAAAGGAACTATCTCATCAACAGCAGCCAACATGGTTTCAGGGACGGGAAATCCTGGGTCACAAACCTACTAGAGTTCTATGACATGGTGACAGCAGTAAGACAAGAGAGAGGGGGGTGGGTGGATTGCATTTTCTTGGACTGCAAGAAGGCGTTTGACACAGTTCCACACAAGAGATTGGTGCAAAAACTGGAGGACCAAGCAGGGATAACAGGGAAGGCACTACAATGGATCAGGTAATACTTGTCAGGAAGACAGCAGCGAGTCATGGTACGTGGCGAGCTGTTTCTGGTATTTGTGAACGACATGACGGAAGGAATATTCTCTGATGTGTCCCTGTTTGCAGATGACGTGAAGTTGATGAGAAGAATTCACTCGATCGAAGACCAGGCAGAACTACAAAGGGATCTGGACAGGCTGCAGACCTGGTCCAGCAATTGGCTCCTGGAGTTCAATCCCACCAAGTGCAAAGTCATGAAGATTGGGGAAGGGCAAAGAAGACCGCAGACGGAGTACAGTCTAGGGGGCCAGAGACTACAAACCTCACTCAAGGAAAAAGATCTTGGGGTGAGTATAACACCAGGCACATCTCCTGAAGCGCACATCAACCAAATAACTGCTGCAGCATATGGGCGCCTAGCAAACCTCAGAACAGCATTCCGACATCTTAATAAGGAATCATTCAGGACCCTGTAAACCGTGTACGTTAGGCCCATATTGGAGTATGCGGCACCAGTTTGGAACCCACACCTAGCCAAGCACGTAAAGAAACTAGAGAAAGTGCAAAGGTTTGCAACAAGACTAGTCCCAGAGCTAAGAGGTATGTCCTACGAGGAGAGGTTAAGGGAAATCAACCTGACGACACTGGAGGACAGGAGAGATAGGGGGGACATGATAACGACATGCAAAATACTGAGAGGAATTGTCAAGGTGGACAAAGACAGGATGTTCCAGAGATTGGACACAGTAACAAGGGGACACAGTTGGAAGCTGAAGACACAGATGAATCACAGGGATGTTAGGAAGTATTTCTTCAGCCACAGAGTAGTCAGTAAGTGGAATAGTTTGGGAAGCGATGTAGTGGAGGCAGGATCCATACATAGCTTTAAGCAGAGGTATGATAAAGCTCACGGCTCAGGGAGAGTGACCTAGTAGCGATCAGTGAAGAGGCGGGGCCAGGAGCTCGGACTCGACCCCCGCAACCTCAACTAGGTGAGTACACACACGCCGCAGAGGTAAGAAGGGAGGCCCAACGACAATATGAAAATGACAGTCAGTAAAAGCCAAATCTAACCAGAAGCTGTTGTACAGCCACATTAGGAGGAAAATAACAGTCAAAGACCATGTAATCAGGTTGAGGAAGGAAGGAGGAGAGATCACAAGAAATGACCGCAAAGTACGTGAGGAGCTCAACATGAGATTCAAAGAAGTGTTCACAGAGGAGACAGAAGGGACTCCAGAAAGATGGAGAGGTGGGGTACACCATCAAGTGTTGGACACAATACACACAACTGAGGAAGAAGTGAAAAGGCTGCTAAGTGAGCTAGATACCTCAAAGGCGATGGGGCCGGATAACATCTCTCCAGGGATCCTGAGAGATGGAGCAGAGGTGCTATGTGTACCCCTAACAACAATCTTCAACACATATTTCGGAACAGGGAGATAACCTATGTTATGGAAAACAGCAAATGTAGTTCCAATTTTTAAAAAAGGAGACAGACACGAAGCATTAAACTATAGGCCAGTTTCACTGACTTGAATAGTATGCAAAGTCCTAGAGAAGATTATCAGAAGAGTGGTGGAGCACCTAGAAAGGAATGAGCTTATCAACGACAGCCAGCACAGTTTCAGGGACAGGAAATCCTGCGTCACAAAACCTACTGGAGTTCTATGACAGGGTGACAGCAGCAAGACAAGAGAGAGAGGGGTGGGTAAATTGCATTTTCTTAGACTGTAAGAAGGTGTTTGACACAGTTCCACACAAGAGATTAGTGGAAAAGCTGGAGGACCAGGCAGGGATAACAGGGAAGGCACTGCAAGGAATCAGGAAATTTCTGTCAGGAAGACAACAGCGAGTCATGGTATGTAGCGAGGTGTCAGAGTGGACGCCTGTTACAAGCGGGGCTCCACAGGGGTCAGTCCTAGGACCGGTGTTGTTTCTGGTATTCGTGAACATGATGGAAGGAATAAACTCCGAAGTGTCCCAGCATGCAGATGATGTGAAATTGATGAGAAGAATCCAATCAGACGAGGACCAGACAGAACTACAAAGGGATCTGGACAGGCTGCACTTCTGGTCCAGCAACTGGCTCCTGGAGTTCAACCCCACCAAGTGCAAAATCCTAAAGATTTGGAAGGACAAAAAAGATCGCAGACAGAGAACAGTCTCAGGAGCCAGAGACTACAAACCTCACATCTCCTGAGGTGCACATCAACCAAATAACTGCTGCAGCATACGGGCGCCTAGCAAACCTAGGAACAGCATTCTGACATCTTAATAAGGAATCGTTCAGGACTATATTGGAGTATGCAGCACCAGTTTGGAACCCTCACCTAGCCAAGCATGTAAGGAGACTAGAGAAAGTACAAAAGTTTGCAACAAGACTAGTCCCGGAGCTAAGGGGCATGTCCTACGAGGAGAGGTTAAGGGAAATCGACCTGACGACACTGGAGGACAGGAGAGATAGGGGGGATATAATAACGACATAAAATACTGAGAGGAATCGACAAGGTGGACGGAGACAGGATGTTTCAGAGATGGGACACAGCTTGAAGTTGAAGGTTGAAGACTCAGATGAATCACAGAGATGTTAGGAAGTATTTCTTCAGCCATAGAGAAGTCACGAAGTGGAATAGTCTGGGAAGTGATGCAGTGGAGGCAGGATCCATACATAGCTTTAAAAAGAGGCATTATAAAGCTCATGGAGCAGGAAGAGTGACCTAGTAGCAGCAAGTGAAGAGACGGAGATAGGAGCTGAGACTCGACCCCTGCAACCACAGTTAGGTGGTGAGTACAACTAGATGAGTAGAACTAGGTGAGTACTCACAGACACACAGACAGACAGACACAGACACACACACACACACACACACACACACACACACACACACACACACACACACACACACACACACACACACACACACACACACACACACACACACACACACACACACACACACACACACACACACACACATATATATATATATATATATATATATAAATATATATATATATATATATATATATATATATATATATATATATATATATATATATATATATATATATGTATATATATATATATATATATATATATATATATATATATATATATATATATATATATATATATATATATATATGTGTGTGTGTGTGTGTGTGTGTGTGTGTGTGTGTGTGTGTGTGTGTGTGTGTGTGTGGTGCCGAATAGGCAGAACTTGCGATCTTGACTTAAATAGCAACGTTCATCTTGCCATATAGGACAAGTGAAAATTTGTGTATGCAATAATTTCGCCAAAATCATTCTGAACCTAACGAAAAAAATATATTTAACTGTGTTTGTTTAGTATTAAATTATTGTAAACAAATCTAAAATATATTTAGTTGGGTTAGGCTAAAATAAATTGTTCTTGTTATAATAAGGTTAGGTAAATTTTCTAAGATTCTTTTGGTGCAAAATTATAAATCTTTACATCAACGTTAATGAAAAAAATATATCTTTAAACGTATAAGAGAAAATTTTAGAAAGGGCTTAATTTTAAATGAGTTCTTGCTAATTGACCAGTTTTACATATTCGGCACGACATACATATATATATATATATATATATATATATATATATATATATATATATATATATATATATATATATATATATATATATATATATATATATATATATATATATATATATATATGTCGTGCCGAATAGGCAGAACTTGCGATCTTGGCTTAAATAGCAACGTTCATCTTGCCATATAGGACAAGTGAAAATATGTGTATGCAATAATTTCGCCAAAATCATTCTGAACTTAACGAAAAAAATGTATTTCGTTGTGTTTGTTTAGTATTAAATTATTGTAAACGTATCTAAAATATATCTAGTTGGATTAGGCTAAAATAAATTGTTCTTGTTATAATAAGGTTAGGTAAGTTTTCTAAGATACATTTGTTGCAAAATAAATTTTTTTGCATCAACATTAATGAAAAAAATATATCTTTAAACGTATAAGAGAAAATTTTAGAAAGAACTTAATTTTTAATGAGTTCTTGCTAATTGACCAGTTTTACATATTCGACACGACATATATATATATATATATATATATATATATATATATATATATATATATATATATATATATATATATATATATATATATATATATATATATACATATATCAGTGTTGTTATTGGTATATATACATATCAATAACAACACTGCGAGTAGACAATCAATACCGCTCGTCCGTTGGTATAATAATATAAAATACTGCTCGTTGGGATAGTACATCAAATATGGAGTAGAATGAAATTAGCTCAGAGACATATACAACACCGTATGTTCTGATTTCGTCAGAATACTTAGAGGACGAAATCACCAAAATATTCAGCATAGCCAGAAAACTGAGGTATCCCAGGGATTTTGTCGAGCAGGCACTAATGTCAGGACAAAAAACTTTCTACAGGACTGAACCTAAGGAAATGATGGCTAGGAAAAATGTACTAGTTTTACCATGCAATGAGAATCTGGTTTGCCTGCATGAGGCATTAAAAAAGATCAATATAAACCTGGCTTTCAAAAACTCTGGGACAGTGAAACAAATGCTGATTGAAAATACACCCTTCAACAAAGTTGGTGGGGTTTACAAGGTCTCATGTACTCAGCGTCCTCTCTCATATATAGGTCAAACGGGTAAAATTCTGGAAACCAGAATAGCCCAACATAAATACTCAGGATAGGGCAGGAGTTGAACGCTATCTTTAACCACGTTACTTACTGTGATCACCCACCGGGATGGGATGCTGCCAGATTATTGTACCAAACAGTTCCATCATAGAATGAAACAAAATTGAATCTTCTCTCTTGAAACATGACAGAAATACAGTATATGACACAAATTATGGGTTACACAAGCTCGATAGCTATCTAGTACAGTCTATTGTACACAACCTTAAACAACAATGCTATACAAAATCACAGGATTGTTCATTATGCCAGATAGTCTCATGATGGATTGGTGACGCTCGACCAGTTGTCTACGCACCAAAACAACATGCTACGCCAGTTGATGTATGGTTACGCAACGCGTTTAGCTGTGATTGCACCATACATTGACAAGATTACCTGATTACATAGGTAGTGAGCTAAAGGATATTAGCAGTAGACGTCTGGATCATAGAATATTATTGGAATGGTGTAGAAGAATCCCAAGTAAGGCATAATAATCGATACTGAGAAGAATAGTAGACAATATAAAGGATACGTCTCAGTACCCCTGAGAACATTCGACAACAGAACATTTAAACGGACAAAGAGCACATTCATTTCCTTTCTTTTATTAATTAAATAGGTTACACAGAATAACAGCAATACATACATATACAATATCCACTGAGAAACGTATTTTCTCGAGTCACAGGAACTGTTCTAAACGGTTAAAAAAAAAGATTAGGGCGGACTATTATACATTCTAATTTCATAATTCTTGACTTCTCAAAACCCTCTTACCCCATATGGGGGTGATGGGAGATGGTGGCAGTGGTGGGTGTGACGCCGACCGCTGGCCACATTGTAAGAGAATCATGAGGAGGCGACTGGCCAACTCTGCGCTATTCTGAGAAAAAACTTCCCCTCACTCATTCAGTTGTAACCTTGCAACATTGCATAGCTCCTGATGACACACTGAGAAGTGTGAAAGTACTTGAGCTAAAGACTTCCACCCCCCCGTGGCTTATATATATATATATATATATATATATATATATATATATATATATATATATATATATATATATATATATATATATATATATATATATATGCAATAAGATCACAGCAAACAGGTGATATCAGAATATGCAAAAAATCACTGTGAAAGAATAGTGAAATTCCAAGTGCTTTCGTGACTTCTCACATTAATCTCTCTCTCTCTCTCTCTGTATATATACGTGTATATATATATATATATATATATATATATATATATATATATATATATATATATATATATATATATATATATATATATATATATATATATATATATATATATATATATATATATATATATATATATATATTTTCAACAAGTCGGCCGTCTCCCACCGAGGCAGGGTGACCCAAAAAAGAAAGAAAATCCCCAAAAAGAAAATACATTCATCATCATTCAACACTTTCACCACACTCACACATTATCACTGTTTTTGCAGAGGTGCTCAGAATACAACAGTCTAGAAGCATACACATATAAAGATACACAACATATCCCTCCAAACTGCCAATATCCCAAACCCCTCCTTTAAAGTGCAGGCATTGTACTTCCCATTTCCAGGACTCAAGTCCGACTATATGAAAATAACCGGTTTCCCTGAATCCCTTCACTAAATATTACCCTGCTCACACTCCAACAGATCGTCAGGTCCCAAGTACCATTCGTCTCCATTCACTCCTATCTAACACGCTCACGCACGCTTGCTGGAAGTCCAAGCCCCTCGCCCACAAAACCTCCTTTATATATATATATATATATATATATATATATATATATATATATATATATATATATATATATATATATATATATATATATATATATATATATATATATAATATATATATATATATATATATATATATATATATATATATATATATATATATATATACATTTATATATATATATATATATATATATATATACATATATTATATATATATATATATATATATATATATATATATATATATATATATATATATATATATATATATATATATATATATATATATATATACATATATCATATCTTTCTTCTTTCAACACACCGGCCGTATCCCACCGAGGCGGGGTGGCCCAAAAGGAAAAACGAAAGTTTCTCCTTTTACATTTAGTAATATATACAGGAGAAGAGGTTACTAGCCCCTTGCTCCCGGCATTTTAGTTGCCTCTTACAACACGCATGGCTTACGGAGGAAGAATTCTGTTCCACTTCCCCATGGAGATAAGAGGAAATAAACAAGAATAAGAACTAGAAAGAAAATAGAAGAAAACCCAGAGGGGTGTGTATATATGTGCTTGTACATGTATGTGTAGTGTGACCTAAGTGTAAGTAGAAGTAGCAAGACGTACCTGAAATCTTGCATGTTCATGAGACAGAAAAAAGGACACCAGCAATCCTACCATCATGTAAAACAATTACAGGCTTTCGTTTTACACTCACTTGGCAGGACGGTAGTACCTCCCTGGGCGGTTGCTGTCTACCAACCTACTACCTTGAATATATAATATATATATGTATAAATATATATATAATATATATATGTATAAATATATATATATATATATATATATATATATATATATATATATATATATATATATGCAAAACAACCACTCTGAAAGAATAGAATAGTTCCTTGATAATGTGAGTAGTCACGAAAGCCCTTGGAATTTCTCTATTCTTTCAGAGTGGTTGTTTTGCATATTCTGAAATCACCTGTTTACTGTGATCTTATTGCATATATATATATATATATATATATATATATATATATATATATATATATATATATATATATATATATATATATATATATATATATATATATATATATATATATATATATATATATATATATATATATATATATATTATTATTATTATTATTTATTATTTTTATTATTTATTATCACACTGGCCGATTCCCACCAAGGCAGGGTGGCCCGAAAAAGAAAAACTTTCACCATCATTCACTCCATCACTGTCTTGCCAGAAGGGTGCTTTACACTACAGTTTTTAAACTGCAACATTAACACCCCTCCTTCAGAGTGCAGGCACTGTACTTCCCATCTCCAGGACTCAAGTCCGGCCTGCCGGTTTCCCTGAACCCCTTCATAAATGTTACTTTGCTCACACTCCAACAGCACGTCAAGTATTAAAAACCATTCGTCTCCATTCACTCCTATCAAACACGCTCACGCACGCCTGCTGGAAGTCCAAGCCCCTCGCACACAAAACCTCCTTTACCCCCTCCCTCCAACCTTCCCTAGGCCGACCCCTACCCCGCCTTCCTTCCACTACAGACTGATACACTCTTGAAGTCATTCTGTTTCGCTCCATTCTCTCTACATGTCCGAACCACCTCACAACCCTTCCTCAGCCCTCTGGACAACAGTTTTGGTAATCCCGCACCTCCTCCTAACTTCCAAACTACGAATTCTCTGCATTATATTCACACCACACATTGCCCTCAGACATGACATCTCCACTGCCTCCAGCCTTCTCCTCGCTGCAACATTCATCACCCATGCTTCACACCCATATAAGAGTGTTGGTAAAACTATACTCTCATACATTCCCCTCTTTGCCTCCAAGGACAAAGTTCTTTGTCTCCACAGACTCCTAAGTGCACCACTCACCCTTTTCCCCTCATCAATTCTATGATTCACCTCATCCTTCATAGACCCATCCGCTGACACGTCCACTCCCAAATATCTGAACACATTCACCTCCTCCATACTCTCTCCCTCCAATCTGATATCCAATCTTTCATCACCTAATATTTTGATCCTCATAACCTTACTCTTTCCTGTATTCACTTTTAATTTTCTTCTTTTGCACACCCTACCAAATTCATCCACCAATCTCTGCAACTTCTCTTCAGAATCTCCCAAGAGCACAGTGTCATCAGCAAAGAGCAACTGTGACAACTCCCACTTTGTGTGATTCTTTATCTTTTAACTCCACGCCTCTTGTCAAGACCATCGCATTTACTTCTCTTACAACCCCATCTATAAATATATTAAACAACCACGGTGACATCACACATCCCTGTCTAAGGCCTACTTTTACTGGGAAATAATTTCCCTCTTTCCTATGTACTCTAACTTGAGCCTCACTATCCTCGTAAAAACTCTTCACTGATTTCAGTAACCTACCTCCTACACCATACACCTGCAACATCTGCCACATTGCCCCCCTATCCACCCTGTCATACGCCTTTTCCAAATCCATAAATGCCACAAAGACCTCTTTAGCCTTATCTAAATACTGTTCACTTATGTGTTTCACTGTAAACACCTGGTCCACACACCCCCTACCTTTCCTAAAGCCTCCTTGTTCATCTGCTATCCTATTCTCAGTCTTACTTTTAATTCTTTCAATAATAACTCTACCATACACTTTACCAGGTATACTCAACAGACTTATCCCCCTATAATTTTTGCACTCTCTTTTGTCCCCTTTGCCTTTATACAAAGGAACTATGCATGCTCTCTGCCAATCCCTAGGTACCTTACCCTCTTCCATACATTTATTAAATAATTGCACCAACCACTCCAAAACTATATTCCCACCTGCTTTTAACATTTCTATCTTTATCCCATCAATCCCGGCTGCCTTACCCCCTTTCATTTTACCTACTGCCTCACGAACTTCCCCCACTCTCACAACTGGCTCTTCCTCACTCCTACAAGATGTTATTCCTCCTTGCCCTATACACGAAATCACAGCTTCCCTATCTTCATCAACATTTAACAATTCCTCAAAATATTCCCTCCATCTTCCCAATACCTCAAACTCTCCATTTAATAACTCTCCTCTCCTATTTTTAACTGACAAATCCATTTGTTCTCTAGGCTTCCTTAACTTGTTAATCTCACTCCAAAACTTTCTTATTTTCAACAAAATTTGTTGATAACATCTCACCCACTCTCATTTGCTCTCTTTTTACATTGCTTCACCACTCTCTTAATTAACCTCTCTCTTTTTCTCCATATACTCTTCCCTCCTTGCATCACTTCTACTTTGTAAAAACTTCTCATATGCTAACTTTTTCTCCCTTACTACTCTCTTTACATCATTCGACCAATCGCTCCTCTTCCCTCCCGCACCCACTTTCCTGTAACCACAAACTTCTGCTGAACACTCTAACACTACATTTTAAAACCTACCCCATACCTCTTCGACCCCATTGCCTATGCTCTCATTAGCCCATCTATCCTCCAATAGCTGTTTATATCTTTCCCTAACTGCCTCCTCTTTTAGTTTATAAACCTTCACCTCTCTCTTCCCTGATGCTTCTATTCTCCTTGTATCCCATCTACCTTTTACTCTCAGTGTAGCTACAACTAGAAAGTGATCTGATATATCTGTGGCCCCTCTATAAACATGTACATCCTGAAGTCTACTCAACAGTCTTTTATCTACCAATACATAATCCAACAAACTACTGTCATTTCGCCCTACATCATATCTTGTATACTCATTTATCCTCTTTTTCTTAAAATATGTATTACCTATAACTAAACCCCTTTCTATACAAAGTTCAATCAAAGGGCTCCCATTATCATTTACACCTGGCACCCCAAACTTACCTACCACACCCTCTCTAAAAGTTTCTCCTACTTTAGCATTCAGGTCCCCTACCACAATTACTCTCTCACTTGGTTCAAAGGGTCCTATACATTCACTTAACATCTCCCAAAATCTCTCTCTCTCCTCTGCATTCCTCTCTTCTCCAGGTGCATACACGATTATGACCCACTTCTCGCATCCAACCTTTACTTTAATCCACATAATTCTTGCATTTACACATTCATATTCTCTTTTCTCCTTCCATAACTGGTCATTCAACATTACTGCTACCCCTTCCTTTGCTCTAACTCTCTCAGATACTCCAGATTTAATCCCATTTATTTCCCCCCACCGAAACTCCCCTACCCCCTTCAGCTTTGTTTCGCTTAGGGCCAGGACATCCAACTTCTTTTCATTCATAACATCAGCAATCATCTGTTTCTTGTCATCTGCACTACATCCACGCACATTCAAGCATCCCAGTTTTATAAAGTTTTTCTTCTTCTCTTTTTTAGTAAATGTCTACAGGAGAAGGGGTTACTAGCCCATTGCTCCCGGCATTTTAGTCGCCTCATACGACACGCATGGCTTACGGAGGAAAGATTCTTTTCCACTTCCCCATGGACAATAGAAGAAATAAAGAAGAACAAGAGCTATGTAGAAAAAGGAGAAAAACCTAGATGTATATATATATATATATATATATATATATAAATATATATATATATATATAATATATATATATATATATATATATATATATATATATATATATATATATATATATATATATATATATATATGCATGTGCATGTCTGTGAAGTGTGACCAAAGTGTAAGTAGGAGTACAAGATATCCCTGTTATCTAGCGTGTTTATGAGATAGAAAAAGACACCAGTAATCCTACCATCATGCAAAACAGTTACAGGTTTCTGTTTCACAGTCATCTGGCAGGACGGTAGTACTTCCCTGGGTGGTTGCTGTCTACCAACAGTCACTTCACCTACAGGAAATAAGCATCGAGAAGAAGGTGAAAAGAGGACATAAACTAAAGAGGAGGCTGATGAGCAAGATATGAAGCAGCTGATGAAGAGATGGAATGGGCTGTGAAGTCAAGAAAAATTATGAAGCTGGAGATGATGGGGAATAATTCGGCAGAAGTTTGTGAAATTTGAGAAGTAGTGAGAGAGAAGAGGAGCGGTGATGGAGTGATGATGTAAAGAAGAAATGAAAAGTATAAGTTTTACAAAGTAGAAGTGTTAAGGAAAGGAAAATGAAAAATGAAATTAGTGGCTAATATAAAGAAACCGTGAGAGAAGTGCGGTAGTGTTATCAACAAACCTGTAGCATCAAAATTTGATAAGATATAATTAAAACTCAAACAATGGAACTATCAGTGTCATCAGAAGATAATAAATCAGAGAAGTTAGAAAATGACCAGAGAATGAAAATGTGCAGAAGTCAATGAAACAAGGCTTTGTGTTTCTGCAGGCTGAGGCATGAGCCAGTGTGTGCAGCAAACCAAACAGTGTACCAGATGTTAGATAAATAGAAAATATAAAATATTGAGGTCCTCAATTTGGAAGTATTAATCACAGTAATAAATGTATGGAGAAAGCAAACCACAAGATGGCAGAAGAAGCCTCATTCCAATATAAAACAAGAAGACAAAAGGTAAGCTACTAAGAAGAATAAATGTTGAAATGTACCTGGCAAAAGTAATATTAGGAGACAATTGAAAGAATTAAACCAAGACGGAAAGCCTAGGACTGCTGGAAACAGTAAGAAACTCAAGGTAAGCTGTAGTGTTACATTGAAGAAGGCTATATAAAGTAACAGTATTTAGGCTAAAAACTAAAGAAAAATTCTTTAACATTTATGTGAATTTGAAAAACATCATGTTGAGTGAGCTAAGAAGACATGTGGAGAATATTACAGTATATGTAATTGTGAGAAAATGAAACACTGGCACGTGAAAGCACATGAACTGGTAAGCTCAAGTGAAGTGAGAAGGAGGCCCTACAATGAAAACAGACCTGGACAGAGATGTGTGTCGCAGACTATTTATCTGAAACACATAGATGAGGTTATGAAAGAAGCAAATGCGAGTCTTGAAGACGTGAGACAAGATGAAATCACACACAGAAATGGGAGTTGTCACAACTGCTGCTGACTGTGCTTCTTAATTCTGAAATGATGGATTTGACAAGTAATGCAAGAAGAAAATTAAAGGTGAATACAGAAGAAGTGGGTTATGAATAACAGGATAGGTGATGAAGTGAAATGGAGAAGTATGGAGGAAGGCATATTCAGGTATTTGAAGTGGGCTGATGGCCTATGAGATAATTGAGATCATAGAACAAATGAGGAAAAAATTGGTGCTGGAAATATGTGAAGACAAACCTTTTGTCCTTGAAGGCAGAAAGAGTATAATTTTACCAACGCTGCTATAGGAGTGTGAAGCATTAGTGTTGCAGCTGCTGGCATTTGGAGCAGTAATTGTGAGCCTGTGCAGTAAATGATTTGAAGTTAGGAAGAAAGTGGATACAAGCAATCAAGGCTGAGAAGGTGTTCAGACATGTAGAAAAATGAATAAAGCTAAAGCATTCAGAAGGTGTCGTGCCTTGAGCAGAAGGCTTGAGTCGTGAGAAAGGCGGAGGAAGAATACTGCCTTTCAACAGGCGTGGTGATAGACAATGACACTAATACCGTGCTGGCTGGGCGCATGAAGGTCGAGAAACCAACAGGCAGATGATCTGGAAGATAGTGCCTGCGAGAGAAGGCATTGTGTTGCAGTTTAAGTGTGGCACCCTACTGTGATGGAAAGTGAAAGTTTCTTTCGACCCACCTACTGAGAGCAGGAAGCATCATCTATTAAGTAATAAAAAAATAAAAATATATATATATATATATATATATATATATATATATATATATATATACATATATATACATATATATATACATATATATAGTGGGACTCATAGCCTCGGAGAAGTGGATAAAAAGGCTTCAGGAGGAATGTTTGGATTTCTTCGTGAAGCCGTTTGAATATTCCACTTCACACACACCATCTTTTAACTATCTTTTTTTATTAGGAATATTTTATTACATAATACTCAGCACAGAAGATTTAGAGATACATTGTTAATATAAAGGTGGCATATGAAGGTACATGTTGTTACGTGTGTATCACTGATTATAAGGTGAAAATCTCATCCAGCTCCTCAGAGCTGGGGCGTGTCACCAAAATGCAGGCATACTCTTGGTGTGCACTGACGCTGGGCCAGCTAGCGCTGGGATTCTGTTCCCCCTGATGAGTCTTTCCCATCTGGGAAGTTGGTATCTTACATGACTAAGGTCTCAAACCTCTGAGACAAACATGTAACTAATGAGTAGTTCTCCATGTTTTTGTTTTGGAACTACTGGTGCTGCATCAGCTATCCCCTGGTGTGTGAGTGAGTGTCTGTGGTGGTACACATGTATAAATCTATATATATATGTACCTGTATATATATATCTGTCTATCTGTGTGTATATATATCTCTCTGCTATATATATCTTTGTATATCCATCTTGCTCTTCTTCCTACTCATTCTCAGAAGTTTGCCTGTGTTGTTTTCTGGACCAGTTACTTTGCTTTTCCTCTTTCTGTGCTGCCACATCCATCCTGTACCTACCATTGTCTCAGTCAGTTCTGCTAACATAACCAGCCTTCTACTGCCTGTTTGTGCAAAGAAGTGTGGCCTTCATTCAGCGCATGGACACACCCTCATTAGACTCTCCCATGGCGATTAGATTCTTGCACCAGGTTGATGTTCAGGACTGTCGACTATTGTGACAAGTTCTATCATCAGGTGAATTCAATATTCACGAAGTTATGGATGTATCTATATCTGCCCTTATCATTTCCCATAAACCCTGGACAGCGATTCTTTCTCTTGTAAGCTATTTGCGCCTTTGCTGAGTGTATATTGTCACTGTGCTAATTATTTATTCTTTCGGCATTCCATTGTTGGAATAATACAAAATCTAAACTTTTTATACTGTTGTTTACATTTGCCATTACTAGATAACAAGTGTTTAAAATCTAGTTTATCTGTTCAACTATAAACTGTTCAAAGCAGATTCAAACCGAAGTTGAAGCTTACTGTAGTTCATGTAAACTGTTTATTACTTTAATTGCACGTGTCAGAACAACCATGATCGTGCGCTATTGTGAATCGTTCACCAGCTCACTGCTAAAACTGTTCAGTGTGCTCGCTTATTCAAATTAAATCTTTGGCGTGGCTGCAGCAATCGCTTTGCTTATCGTATTCACACGATGTATATTACAATGGCGTATCTACTGCGAGTGGCGTGTTGGTTTGAATTAGTGCTGCGTATGACGCTTCCGCGCCACTACCGGGCAGTGGGTGCTAGTTCTTCATCTACTTTTACATAGCTACCTGATATTACACCGGCGTTGTTGTGATGTGACGGCATTCCTATGGCGCGCTCTGCGCAACTGGTGTGTGCTGACATATGTTGAAAATTAACATCGACTCTCCTTTTAGGGCTCAGGCGCTGCTATGTTCTCGCAGGAGGAAGATGATACACCTACAGACAAAATGGTCATTATAGTGCAACAGTTGTCTCAGGGGTGATCAGCGTCGTTCAGCATGTTTGTAAAATCACGCTGAACATTCAGACGAAACGGTATGCGAGAATTTGTTAAGGAGGAAAAGAGAAGACGGTTTGAACCTGCAAAACGATTTCAGTTATAACCAGTGGCTGTTACAACTGTGGTGACCAGTGGTGCAAAACTAAAATCGAAACAAGAGCACCGAGTGGCACAGAACCTTTTCAGGCGCGTTGGTTCTTGCGCCATTATTCGGTGGGCGGAATTAAAAAATGGTGTTGCTGGCGATTCTCTGATTATCAATGTGTTGGGCCCCCAGTCTCACGGATATATATTATTCAATGAGACCTTCAGTGAACAGGCGGCGGCATTCCATCTGATGGGCGCGGACAGCAATGCTTTTAAGCTGTTGCAAGCATTCGTTATCTGCCCCCAGGAAGCACTCTGGTGTATTCTGGTGATAACGCTTTGCCAGTCTGTGAATTAAGTTCGTATCACTCTTGCAGGTCGTGCCTGCGTTGGGCGTGGTTGTTTAGTGCTGGTGAACGCTCTTGACCGGCGTCCCATCTCTTTCTGCCAGTCGCGCGACTCAAGATCGACAACAATGAGAATGAAGTGCCAGCCGAAACGTCTGTCATCATTAAGTCTTGTGACCACGCCTCTTCTCCTGATTTACAAGGCAAACTACTTATGGGCCTCTCAATGTGCATCATCAGAGGCTCAGCCAGAGACAGCCTTTTACTTTGCGTCATCAGGGAGTAAAGGCTATTATATCAACAAAGTTGTCAATGGAAGGTCCATCAGTTCAACTACTTTACAAAACCATAGCTAAACAAGTCAATATTCTGTGACATACTAAGCTGAAAAGTATTTGTATTGTTAAAGATATTTATGGGAAACTCAAGACTATCAAAGTAATCTTACAAAGATCACCGGAAAACTATCTTTACTCATGTCAGAAGAATATTATTTAGAAAATCTTCTTTGATTTCTCAGTTTGTGAAAATAACAGGAAATATCTTTCAATTCTTTATAATTTATATTTGATTGCCAAATATTCACTTTGGAGTGTTACTTGACTATAGAGTCAGGATTTATGAAAAATATTATTCTTCTGCTAGGTAATAACATTCTTTCTATTCTTCTTATCTACAGACCTGTATTAGTTCAATCTTATTCATTGTAGTAACAGACACATCAAAGTTGCCTCGGGAAGATCGTGACTCTCTTGAGTTGACTCGATCCAAGATAACCGGTGTTCTTGGACCTGTTCCGGAGTCTGTGCGTCAGTGAACGAATGATCAAACATTCTCTTGAGTTGGGATTGCCGGATGTCCATCTTTGCTGCCCGGGGACTGCGCTCACTCAGGAGAAAACAACGAAAAGGACCCTTCTTTCTCAAAATCAACGCCAGGCAGCCATGGTAAATCTCACGGGTCATCCATTCAGTAAAGTTAAATGATTGCAGTTTTTCGGGCTATTGCAAAATGAGGCAGCAATTATCGACAGTTAATTAGATTAACAATTATTCATGTTATAGATAATAAAGCCATATAAACTCATAATGCATTAATGAATTCTTAGATAAAACTGTACAGTCCCCAAAATTTTATTATTAATCAAAGAATCATGAAGAATCATGTTAGTTATTGCAAAATATCCCTTAGTTAACTGGACATTCATTAATACTCTCAGCCTGCTGGTGAGCCTTTGATTTATTTATAGATTGTGTGGGTCTACTAATTAAGTCTAAATCAGTGTTATTTAATTCTTAGTTAATAACACTAAATATCTCAAGCAGTCTAATGTGTTAATAATACAAAGCTATTATCAGCTTTAACAATTTGTTCCATTTGTTCTAGCTCTTAAGTGATCAATTCTTACTGCTACAAAAGCATTTAAATGTATTAACTGGTTCAAGGGATGTTCAACTATCACTGCTATACCTCGTTCCAAAATATGCCGAGGAAAGATTCCACCAAACAGTATCAAAGCAACTGTTGAGAAGACACGCCACTTTCAAAATATAGATTAGGATGATCTGTTGCTATTCTCAATTGAGGCGTTAAGTGCAAGTGCAGTCGTTGGGCGATGCTGAGCTGTCTGCCACAGATTCCTCTTCAGTTGCTCAGAAGGTGGATGGAAGACGTTTAACAGCATCATTGTCTTGGATTCTGAGTGGCATGGGGTTCACTTAATCACTTCACAGTGTCGTGGTGAAACAGAAGGTGACAAAGTACCAGTTCGCTCCATTATCAAAACAAAGGTGATTGCAGAACCTATATATTATTTATGGCTGGGTTGCGGACTCTCAGATATTAAGTAGATTATCGTTTGTTATCAGTTCATCCATTGATGGAGACTCAAGTAAAACTTACCACATTAATGATCAATTCTTTGGATAAATTCAGTGATAACATTATCACCATATCTGGGCGACTCAATCTTGCATATGCAGAAATTCATGCTTTCAAAGTCTGTCATCATCGGGATCTGGCCATTCAATGATGGAGTTCATCAATGCCAAACAATAAATTAACTGACTGGTCATATCTGTCTTTTGGATGACACAAAAAGTGTGGAGATTACCATAGAGTGATGAGAAGAATCAATATTAAACTCACCTGAGCTGATCACCGGCAGGCTGCTAGCCAGGAAATGTTCTTGTTATGGTTCATTGAAATTCATCAGTCATGAGCTACAACATCTGTAAAAGTAATTGGAAGTTCTTGTGTTGCTGAACTGTAAATGACGAGTCTAATCACAGATGCCTCTTTATCAATCTGATTATTTCCATTATTTGCTGAGTAAAACTGCTTTTATTAGTTAGTCTTTAAAGAGGAATTTACTATAAATTTGTTGTTGGATAAATAAAGGAAATCTCTATATTGTAATTCTAGAGATCAATATCATTATGCCAATTACCTTAGGAATGAAAAATTCTCTTAGGCAGAAATAATCATCAAATATTCAAGGACTTGGCTGTAGCTTGCTCACTAGACCAGTGTTGTTGCAGTGTCAGTGCTTTGAGATCAACACCTACTTATGACCAAGCTCTTGAGGCCATTAAATTGGTCCTTAGTCATTATCTAAATCTTGCTTTGGCTGGTATATCCCTTTTTCTGACCATGAAGTGTTTGACAGTGTATTTTCTAGCTTTTCAGATTCTCTGATTAAGATTATCAGTTCTCTGGTAGGAAATATCTGGCATTCACCAGGCTGATAGGATTGCAGAAGATTCAGAATTTCTCGATCATTGTGGCCCCTCGCCATCACTAGAATCTGGTTCACTAATTGGACGTCAGGTGCGCGCTGCCAACATCAACCGGGTGTGCTCTGCGCTGACCTCTCTCGTCGCCGGTTTATCAAGTACCAAGACGGTTGTTCTTGCGAGTCTGAGTTGGGCGATACCTCACCGTCAGGAACGTGGGGCTGATCGTCTGCCATACTTTTCAGCTATAGGTTCAGCCCGTCATTATACCATTGAAAAAGCCTCACAGTAATGTGCGGGCGTTAGTCTTATGCCAGATGAACATCGCAGTGATCTGGTCTGATGATCTGCCCGATCGTCTGTCTCATTACGAATCGCTGAAGCCCAGCCGATTGTGGGTAACAAACTGCAGCCTCTAATATCAGATTGTTCTATTTTTGGCAAGCGTCAACTTAGTGTGAACTCTTTGTCAAAGTCTGTTTATTCTTCATTTGGTTGGATCTGTTAACATTTGCTTATACTCAGCTCTTTTATCCTGATGCAGAGGTTTTTGTTGAGAGTTGAGCTGTCACCTGTGTATCTTGGACCCTATACTGCTATTCGTGACTACCAACATCTCTACTCTAGTTTAAGTTTGGCTTTGATTCTTTGGAAAGCCCCAAATCATCAAAATTGGATAAATTGGAAGATTCTGGCGGTCATTATTACATTGCCGCCGGCGGTGCACTGAGTTGCTAATCTGAGCACTATAAAGGTGAAATTATGGCATAAGTGCGTGTGCTATTTGGCCTCGGACGCCTCATTAAATATCTTACCTTCAGCGAACTAGTTTCTGGGAACTGTTAATTTATCGTTCCTTCGTGTTCAGTTCTAATATCAAAGTGGGATTGTTAAGTCTGCCTGAAGTTATCTGGATACCCCGCTCTATATCCCTTACTAATTATCTCAAAATGGATTGACACGATTCTTACTATCTTGACTATTTTACTACACTTACTTACATTGTTACTATATTATCTGTTACATGGTATATTGCATTAAATTAAAGTGAAGATAATACAGTCAAACTTTTCATAGTGTTGCATTGTATTACACTGGATGACAAGTGCTAAATCTGGATTGTAATATGCTTACCACTCTCTCCCTGTCCTCTCCACCAGCTACAGGGCAAGCAGCAGGCACAACTGCTTCTTCACACTGCACCTCAGCTACAGAAAGAAAGTCAGTGCGACATTAATCTCATGAGGCATTCGATCAGAAGTCATTTTAATTCAGAGCAGGATCTCCCTCTTGTCTTCCCCTCATATTCTTCTGCTCTTATACAATTTCGCCTCTTCCCCAGGCCCAAAGTCTTTATGCGGTATATTATCTTTGGCCTCTTCATCTTTATTACCTATTCTCAATACCCCTCATCCTTGTCTCTATTTCCCCTCGCTCAGTAGCTGTGTCTTTCTCCATCATCTGTTTCTCTCTCTATCTCTCTCTCTCTCTCTCTCTCTCTCTCTCTCTCTCTCTCTCTCTCTCTCTCTCTCTCTCTCTCTCTCTCTCTCTCTCTCTCCTCTCTATATCTCTCTAGTCCCTCCTCCGCCTGTCACCAACAACTAGCCGCCGGCTCTGTTAGGAAGAGCATGTGTTTGTGTGTAGTGGTGGTGAGTGGTGGTGGTGATGAGTGGTGTGGTCGGTGAGGTGAGTAATTGGTGGTGGTGGTGGTGTTGGTGGTGGTGTAGTGGTGGTAGTATTAGTGGTAGTGGAGGTGGTGGTAGTATTGGTGGTAGTGGTGAAGTGGTAGTGCGATGGTGTTGGTATTGTTGATGTTGTGTAGTGGTGGTGGTAGTGGTGGTGGTGGGGTGGTGATGATGGTATGATGGTGGTGGTGACAAGTGGTGTGGTAATTGGTGGTGGTGGTGGTGGTGGTGGGAGTAGGTGGTGGTGGTAGTATTAGTGAAATGTGGTGGTGGTGGTCGTGGTGGTAATTAATTGATGGTAGTGGTGGTGATGTTAGTCGGTGTAGTGGTGGCGGTAGTGGTGGGAGTGGTGGTAGTGGTGGTGGTGGCGGTGGTGGTAGTAGTGGTAGTGGTGGTGGTAGTGGTGGGAGTGGAAGTAGTGGTGGTAGTGGTGGTGGTGTTGGTGGTGGTGGTAGTGATGGTGATAGTGGTGAGAGTTGTAGGAGTGGTGGTGGTGGTAGTGATGGTGGTGGTAGTACTGGTGGTAGTGGTGTGGTGGTGGTAGTGGTGGTCGTAGTGGTGATGGTGGTGGTTGTGTGCGTGGTGTGGTGGTTGGTCGTGGTGGTGGTGAGTAGTGGTGGTGTTGTGTGGTCGGTGGTGGTAGTAATTGGTGGTGGTGGGAGTGGTGGTAGTGGTGGTAGTGGTGGTAGTGGTAGCGGTGGTAGTGGTGGGAATGAGGGTAGTGGTGGTGGTGGTGGTGGTGGTGGTGGTAATTAATTGGTGGTGGTAGTGGTGTGGTGGTGGTGGTGGAGGTGGTGGTAGTGGTTGTGGTAGTGGTGAAGAATTGGTGGGATTAATTGGTGGTGGTAAGTGTTGGTGGTGGTAGTACTGGTGGTAGTGGTAGTGTGGTAGTGGTTAATTGGTAGTGGGGTGATGGTGGTGGTGGTGGTAGTGATGGTGGTAGTGTTGGTGGTGGTAGTACTGGTGGTAGTGGTGGTGG
>NC_091293.1:44554925-44585333 GCF_038502225.1 Cherax quadricarinatus
TTGCAACACCTGTCACACTGCCTTCCTATCCACCCTACCATATGGCTCTTCTCAATTTATAAGTGCAACAAAATATTATTCTTTTCCTTTATTTAAGTATTGCTCGCTTACATGCTTCATAATGAACACTTGGTCTCCACACCCCCTACCCTTCCTCAAGCCTCCCTGCTCATGTGCAGTCCTACTCTCTGTCTTACCCTTAATTCGTTCAATAATATATAATTCTACTATACTTAAAAGCCTTATTCAACAGGCTTATTCTTTTATAAGTCTTTCATTTTTCTTCTCTTTTCCTTTGTACAAAGGAACTATGCATGCTTGAGCCTTCACACTGTTTTACCAGTCCCCACTCCTGTTAAAGTCAGTTCCTGACCGGCCGGGATGTGGTTCGTACGTCGATTTGCGTGGGGTCAGCAGCAACAGCCTGGTTGATCAGGTCCTGATCCACCACGAGGCCTGGTCATGGACCGGTCCGCGGGGGGTGTTGATCCCCAGAGCACCCTCCAGGTAGACTCCAGGTATGCTCTCTGCAAGTCCTTTTGGTAGTTTCCCATCATTTATATACCGAGTAAACGCACCAACCACTCCAACAGTACATCCCTCAACTGGTTATAACATTTCTGCCTTAATCCCATCCATCCCAGCTTCTTTATCCTCTTCAGGTCTATGCCACTACCTTCCTGACGCACCTCCCATACACTCGTCTGACTCTTCCTTCCTTCTACTATATATTTAACTCCCACAAGAATTATTTTCTCGTTTGGTATGAAACATTCCCTTAACGTCTCTTTTTTTTACGCAGGGTTTTACAAAGTTAGGTTAAGGTTCCTAACTTTATTTAGAACCTAAGAACTGTTACCTACATCAGCACTCTCTCTCTCTCTCTCTCTCTCTCTCTCTCTCTCTCTCTCTCTCTCTCTCTCTCTCTCTCTCTCTCTTTCGCCACTATATTTCTCTCTTTCTCATGTGTTTCAACTCTTCCTATAACTCACTCTCCATATTCCATTCTTACTCAAAGTCAAACAATTCTTCAGATTAAATACATGTACTCCCTCCATTGCATCCATAGTCGATTATTAAATATTGCGGCCACCGATTCTATAGCTCTACTTCTCTCCGATACATCCGATTTAACTCCATTTACTGGTCACTGAAGCTCTCTAACCCCCTTTACTCTGTTATGCTCAGTGCTGAGATATCCAACATTAACAATCATCGCCATCGTTCCATCTGTATATTATACTCACGCACAATCAAACAACCCAATTTATTGTCCCCTTCCTTTTAAGGACATAATGCAGGAGAATGGGTTCCAAACCCTTACTCGCAGCATTTTAGTCAATTTCAAGTAGACGTTTGGCTGACAGAGGGAGAATTCTGTTTCACTTCCTCGTAAAAACGAAAGTTGACACCACGACAACAACAGCTATTAAGAAATTAGATGGAAATCCAGATGAGCGTGTATACACATAACATGTACATGCAGAGCTGCATGTGTAGTGTGAGCTAGTTGTTAGTAGTAGTAGTAGTAGTAATAGCAAGATGTACATGTTATCTTGTGTGTTATTGAGACAGAAAAGACACCAGCAATCCCACCAGTGTGTAAATCAACTATTGGTTTCCGTGTCACACTCATTTGGAAGGACGATAGTACCTCCCTGGGTGGTTTCTGTCTACCAATCTGTCATTCTTCCTGTTATTATTATTATAATTATTATTATTATTATTATTATTATTATTATTATTATTATTATTATTATTATTATTATTATTATTATTATTATTATTATTATTCCGCTAAGGCAGGGTGATCCACCAAGGCAGGGTGATTCACCAAGGCAGGGTGATCCACCAAGGCAGGGTGATCCACCAAGGCAGGGTGATCTATCAACGCAGGGTGACCCACCAAGACAGGGTGACCCACCAAGGCAAGATGATCCACTAACGCAAGGTGATCCATTAAGGCAGGGGGATCCACTAAACAGGGTAATCCACTAAAGCAGGGTGATCCACTAAAGCAGGGTGATCCACCAAGACAGGGTGATCCACTAAGGCAAGGTGACCCATCAAGGCAAGGCGACACATCAAGGCAATGTGACCCATCAAGGCAAGGCGACCCATTAAGGTAAAAATGGCACATTAAGGTAAGGTGACCCATCAAGGCAAGGTGACCCATCATGGCAAGGTGACCCATCAAGGCAAGGTGACCCATCAAGGCAAGGTGACCCATTAAGGTAAGGTGACCATTAAGGCAAAATGACTTATCAAGGCAAGGTGACCCATCAAGGCAAGGTTACCCATCAAGGCAAGGTGACTCATCAAGTCAGGGTGACCCATCAAGGCAAGATGACCCATCAAGGCAAGGTGACCCATCAAGGCAAGGTGACCCATCAAGGCAAGGTGACCCATCAAAACAAGGTGACTCATCAAGGCAAGGTGACCCATCGAGGCAAGGTGACCCATCAAGCAAGGTGACCCATCAAGGCAAGGTGACCCATCAAAGCAAGGTGACCCATCAAGGCAAGGTGACCCATCGAGGCAAGGTGACCCATCAAGCAAGGTAACCCATCAAGGCAAGGTGACCCATCAAAGCAAGGTGACCCATCAAGGCAAGGTGACCCATCGAGGCAAGGTGACCCATCAAGCAAGGTGACCCATCAAGGCAAGGTGACCCATCAAAGCAAGGTGACCCATCAAGGCAAGGTGACCCATCGAGGCAAGGTGACCCATCAAGCAAGGTGACCCATCAAGGCAAGGTGACCAATCACGGCAAGGTGACCCATCAAGGCAAGGTGACCCACTATGGTAAGGTGACCCATCAAGGCAATTTGACCCATCAAGGCAAAGAGACTCATCAAGGCAAGGTGACCCAGCAAGACAAGGTGACCCATCAAGGCAAGGTGACCCACCAATACCCATCAAGGCTTAGTGACTCCAGGAAGACACGTTAATCTCCCTCACCAGAAGACCTGCTCCATTCCAATAGTTTTGAACCTTTGGATGACTGTGACACTCCAGTGGCTTCATCTGAGACTCAATCTGAACCCGGGGAGGCAGGACCCACCTACTGTGTGGGTAGGCGCGCGTGCGCCCCGTCAACACACCTTCAGGACTCACACACACACACACACACACACACACACACACACACACACACACACACACACACACACACACACACACATGCGGAATATTTGTGTACAGAGCATCGAGCTCGCAGTGTAACTTCAATTGCCTCTTGGTTAGTTTGATTTTCCCCCTTGTTTTTCAGCTTTCTTATAATCCAGACAAATTAAACACCATCACCAACTTTCATCTTATTTTCTGAACAGGTCAGTCACACTGTGTCATCAGCAAAGAGCAACTGTAACTGCTCCCACATTATACCAGATTCAATTACCTTTTTTTTCCCCTGACTACACTTCTCTCAAACTCTCCAGCATTAACTTCATTTACAACCCGTTTTACAACATCATTCACAGCCCCAACTATTATCACCATAAAGAACTAGTGTCATCACACAGTCGAACAGTCCTACCCAGAGTTACCTGAGAGCTGACGTGTTGTGTCACCCCTACTTCCCACACCAGCCTTCACTCACCCCCCACACCAGCCTTCACTCACCCCCTACACCAGCCTTCACCCACCTCCACACCAGCCTCCACCCACCTCCCACACCAGCACCCACCCACCTCCGACACCAGCACCCACTCACCTCCACCTCCTCCACCTCCCTCACCAGCCTCCACCATTGCCTCCTGTAGGGGATTTTGAAGGCAAAGAATTACAATATTAAAAGACCATTTCTGACCTTTGGGATACTCATCTTTACGCTGACAGTTTAAGAAGCCGTCTCGACGACATCATGAAAGGTAATAGGAGCAATCCTATTATCTGCCTCAGTGCGGGAGGTAACGATGTTGGCAGACGTAGGAGTGAGGGCCTGATTAGCAGGTATAGGTCAGCAATAGAGATAATTAGGAAGAAGGGTGGGAACCCTGTCATATGTGGTATTTTGCCAAGGAGAGGAGTTGGAAACGAATTGTTGTCCAGGGCAATTAGTGTCAATTGCTGGCTGGGCAAATACTGTAAGGAAAATGTGGTAACATTCATTGACAACTGGGACCTCTTCTATGGCAGAAATGACATGTATGCCAGGGATGGGGTTCACTTATCTAGGTCTGGGGTGGGGGCACTGGCAACGGCAGTGGAGGGAGCTGTTAGGGCTTTAAACTAGGAATAGATAGTGGTATGGGTTTTGGCGAGAATACAGTGAAGTCCCAGTGTAGTAATACTATGAGTTCTAGGGTAACTAGTAATAGGCAGAATGAGGTGGATATTGGAAAGCCAATGGCACTAGGCGACAAGGACAGTAATAGGTTTAGTGAGAAAACAGATATGAGCAAGAAGGGTAAAGAGAAAGGTGGGTCTTTAAAATTATATTATGCTAATAGCCGTAGTGCTAGAAATAAGATGGACGAGTTGAGATTAGTTGCTAGCGCAGGTAACATTGATGTATTTGCAATCACTGAGACATGGTTTAATTCCAAAAGTCTGGACATGCCTGCGGAATGTCACATTCAGGGTTTTAAATTGTTCCAAGTAGATAGAAATATCGGTAAGGGAGGTGGGGGTGGCACTGTATGTCCGAGATCACTTGAACTGTTGCATAAAAACGGGTATTAAGTCTGAAGTAACACATACAGTCTGTCTGGATAGAATTTTCAGAGGGGCATAAAAAAATTGATTCTAGGAGTAATAATAAGAACGAGATAGATATTGAAAAGCCAGGGACCTTGGGTGATAAAGACGGTAATAGGTTTAGTAGAAAAATAGAAATGAGCAGGAAGGGTAAAGAGAAAGGAGAGTCTTTCAATGTTTATTATGCTAATTGCCGTAGTGCTAGGAATAAGATGGACGAGTTGAGATTAGTTGCTAGTGTAGGTAACATTGATGTATTTGCCTTAACTGAGACGTGGTTTAATTCAAAAAGTCGGGACATGCCTGCGGAATGTCATATTCAGGGTTTTAAATTGTTCCAAGAAGATAGAAGTATTGGGAGGGGGGGTGTGGTGGCATTGTACGTCCGAGATCGCTTGAACTGTTGCATAAAAACGGGTATTAAGTCTGAAGTAACACATACAGAGTCTGTTTGGATAGAATTTTCAGAGGGGCATGAAAAACTGATTTTAGGAGTGATATACCGTCCCCCTAACTTAGATAGGGACCAAGGGAAACTACTATGGGAGGAAATTGTTAAGGCCACAAGGCACGATAATGTAGTAATTCTAGGAGACTTTAACTTTAGTCATGTTGATTGGAATTTCTTGACTGGGAATTTAGAATCGTACGACTTCTTAGAAGTATTTCAGGATTGTTTTTTGAAGCAGTTTGTGACAGAACCTACAAGGGGAAATAACCTGCTTGACTTAGTTATGGCAAACAATGAATCCCTTGTTAATAATTTAGAAATTTCAGAGGAACTGGGTGCTAGCGACCACAAATCAATTACATTTAGCATTGAATGGAAGTACGATAGTAGCGATAACTCAGTAACAGTCCCAGATTTTCGCTTAGCAGATTACGATGGGCTTAAAGAACACTTATCATCTGTTGACTGGGGTAACGAAGAGAGCTATCAATATGACAGTTTTCTGAACACTATACATGCTGCTCAAAGAGCGTTTATCCCATATAAAGAAATTAGATCAAATAGAAATGACCCAAAATGGATGAATAATAGGCTCAAATATCTACTAGGGCATAAGAAAGGAATTTATAGGCGTATCAAAAGAGGTGAGGGTCATCTTATGAATCAGTATATTGACATTAAGAGGGACATTAAAAAGGGGATAAGAAAAGCTAAAAGGGACTATGAAATTAAAGTTGCTAGGGATTCTAAAACTAACCCAAAAAGTTTTTTCCAGGTCTATAGAACAAAAGTTAGAGATAAGATAGGTCCCCTTAAAAATAACTATGGGCACCTTACTGACAATGAGAATGAAATGTGCTTGATTTTAAATAATTATTTTCTCTCAGTTTTTACACAGGAAGACACTAACAATATTCCAGTAATTAATTTTTACAGTGGGCTAGAAGAAGATAAATTATGTAACATCACAGTCACTAGTGAGATGGTTGTGAAGCAGATAGACCGACTGAAGCAAAATAAGTCGTCCTGATGAGGTTTTTTCAAGGGTTCTTAAGGAATGCAAAATGGAACTCTGTGAACCATTAACTAATATTTTTAATTTATCTCTTCAAACAGGTGTAGTGTCTGATATGTGGAAGATGGCTAATGTAACTCCTATTTTTAAAACAGGGGACAAGTCGTTACCGTCAAATTACCGCCCAATAAGCCTGACCTCAATTGTAGGCAAATTACTAGAGTCAATTATAGCTGAGATTATAAGAAGCCATCTCGATAAGCATAGCTTGATTAATGATACTCAGCATGGATTCACAAGAGGCCGGTCTTGTCTAACTAATTTATTAACTTTCTTCAGTAAAGCTTTTGAGGCTGTTGACCACAATAAAGAATTTGATATTATTTACTTAGATTTTAGTAAGGCTTTTGATAGAGTTCCGCACCATAGACTGTTAAAGAAAGTGGCAGCCCATGGCATTGGGGGAAAAGTGCTCTCGTGGATCGAGTCATGGCTCACTGACAGGAAGCAGAGAGTGTCCATAAATGGGGTTAAATCCGAGTGGGGATCTGTAACAAGTGGCGTTCCACAGGGATCAGTCTTGGGCCCGTTGTTGTTTATAATATATATCAATGATCTTGATGAGGGAATTACTAGTGATATGAGCAAATTCGCCGATGACACAAAGATAGGTAGGATAATTGATTCAAACGTAGATGTTAGGGAACTTCAGGAGGACTTAAACAAACTCTATTCTTGGTCAGAAAAGTGGCAGATGCAGTTCAATGTAGATAAGTGCAAGGTTCTGAAGCTTGGGAGTGCCCATAACCCTAGTACTTATAAATTAAATGATGTAGAACTTAGCCATACAGATTGCGAAAAGGACTTGGGGGTTATGGTGAGCAGCAACCTTAAACCAAGACAGCAATGCCTAAGCGTACGTAATAAGGCAAATAGATTACTGGGATTTATATCAAGAAGTGTAAGCAACAGAAGTCCAGAGGTCATACTGCAGCTTTATACATCATTAGTAAGGCCTCACCTTGATTATGCAGCTCAGTTCTGGTCTCCGTATTACAAAATGGACATAAATTCGTTAGAAAACATTCAGCGTAGGATGACTAAATTAATACATAGCATCAGAAATCTTCCTTATGAAGAAAGATTGAAGACTCTTAAGTTACATTCACTTGTTAGACGAAGAATGAGGGGAGACCTGATCGAAGTGTATAAGTGGAAGATAGGTATTAATAAAGGGGATATTAATAAGGTCTTGAGGATGTCTCTCCAAGAGAGAACCCGCAGTAATGGATTTAAATTAGATAAGTTTAGATTTAGAAAGGACATAGGAAAGTATTGGTTTGGAAATAGGGTAGTTGATGAGTGGAACAGTCTACCTAGTTGGGTTATTGAGGCTAGGACTTTGGGTAGTTTCAAATCTAGGTTGGATAAGTACATGAGTGGGAAGGGTTGGATTTGAGTGGGACTTTCACATCAGAGCTTATTTCTTGGGTAGCATTGAAAATTGGGTTGGGTAAATGTTTTGTTAGTGGGATGAATTGTAAAGGACCTGCCTAGTATGGGCCAGCAGGCCTCCTGCAGTGTTCCTCCTTTCTTATGTTCTTATGTTCTTATACCGTCCCCCAAACTTAGATAGGGACCAAGGGAAATTACTGTGGGAGGAAATTGTTAAGGCCACAAGGCACGATAATGTAGTAATTCTAGGGGACTTTAACTATAGTCACATTGATTGGAATTTCTTGACTGGGAATTTAGAATCAAATGACTTCTTAGAAGTAGTTCAGCAATGTTTTTTGAAGCAGTTTGTGACAGAACCTACAAGGGGAAATAACCTTCTTGATTTGGTTCTGACGAACAATGAAACCCTTGTTAATAATTTAGAAATTAATGAGGAACTCGGCACAAGCGATCACAAATCAATTACCTTTAGCATAGAATGGAAGTATAATAGTAGGGACAACTCAGCAACAGTTCCAGATTTTCGCTTAGCAGATTACAATGGGCTTAGAGAACACTTATCATCTGTTGACTGGGGTAACGAAGAGATCTATCAATATGACAGTTTTCTAAACACCATGCATGCTGAGATTAAGACACATGTGCAACATCTGGGTATCTTTATTGTAGACGTTTCGCCATCCAGTGGCTTTATCAATACAAATTCTAGGACATAACTTGAAGACAGTAGAACTATGTACAGAAGATGAGGTAATCAGTCCCTCAACCTAGGAGTAGGTGCGAAGAGCACCATAGTCGTGGAGATTCTGAAGCAGAAGAAAGGAACATGGCGCTTATATAGTAACGTCAGGTGTAGCAGACGAGGGCTACACCTGGAACTGTTGCTGAGTTGTCCCTACTATTATACTTCCATTCTATGTTAGTACTGATTTTGTGACCGTTGTCGAGTTCTCATTACTTCTAAATACATTATGTTTATTATCGTCAGGAACTAAATGTTATTAGTTATTTCAAATTTTTGTATCATAACCGCTTCAAAAATATTGCTGAACTCAATGGCTCAGTCAGAAATCTAATCACGTATTCATAGTTGTGTCCCCTAGAATACAGACACAAAAGTGTCTTTTGTACCTAATACCCCTCCCATTTTCTGGTCCCATCTCCAGTGTTTGTAGACGGCATATCACTTCTGTAACCATTTTGAGTGTTTCTCTGGTGTTCCTATCCAGACAGATTCGTGGTTACCATTACCTGTTTACAACAGTTCAAAGTGATCTCGGACACATGCCACTTCACTCTCACGATAGTTTTCTATCTACTTGGAACACTTAAAATCCCTGAATGTGACATTTTGCAGGCATGTCCAGACTTTTGAAGAACCATGTTCAGTGATTGCAAATACATCACGTTAGCTCGCGCTAGCACCAATCCTCGTCCATCTATTTCAGCACTACCGCTATTAGCATAATATAATTTTAAAGACTCCACCTTTCTTTACCCCTTCTTGCCCATATTCATTCACTAAATTCTTATTACTGTCCATAATGCCTATGCCATTGCTTCATCCACCTGCTCATATTACACATACCCCAGAACTCATAGTATTACTACACTGGGACTTCACTATTAAAATAAAATCATACCACTATACTCCATTCTCAGTTTGTGCCTTCTAACAGCCTCTCCATTGCCGCTGCCAGTGCCCCCACCCCAGACCCAGATATGGTAAACCCCATCCTAGCATACATGTCAGCTTCTGCCATAGAAGAGGTCCTAGTTGTTTCAATGAATGTTACCACATTTTCTTACAGTATTTGCTCAGCCAGCAATTGACACTAATTGCCCTTGACAATAATTCGTTTCCAACTCCTCCTTGGCAAAATACACATACAGACAGGGTTCCCACCCTTCATAATTATCTCTATTGCTGACTCCATACCTGCTAATCAGGCCCTCACACTCCTACGTCTGCCAACACGCACCCACTCAAGGCAGATAATAGGAGTGTTCTGTTACTCATGATGTCGTCGAGATGGCTTTTAAACTGTCAGCGTAAAGATGAGTAATCCCAAAGGTCAAATGGTCTTTAATATTGTAATTCTTTTGCCTTCAAAATCCCTTACAGGAGGCAATGGTGGAGGCTGGTGAGGAGGTGGAGGAGGTGGAGGAGGGTGCCGATGTCGGAGGTGGTGTGGGAGGTGGTGGAGGCTGTGTGGAGGTGGGCAGGCTGGTGTAAGGGGTGAGTGAAGGCTGGTGTGGGGGTGAGTGGGAAGGCTGGTGTGGAAGTGGGTGACACACGTCAGCTCAGTAACTCTGGGTAGGACTGTTCGACTGTGTGATGACACTAGTTCTTTATGGTGATAATAGTTGGGGCTGTGAATGGTGTTGTAAAATGGGTTGTAAATGAAGTAAATGCCGGAGAGTTTGAGAGAAGTGTAGTCAGGGGAAAAAAAAGGTAATTGAATCTGGTATAATGTGGGAGCAGTTACAGTTGCTTTTTGCTGATGACACAGTGTGACTGACCTGCTCAGAAAATAAGATGAAAGTTGGTGATGGTGTTTAATTTGTCTGAATTATAAGAAAGCTGAAAAACAAGGGGTAAAAACAAACTAACCAAGAGGCCATTGAAGTTTCACTGCGAGCTCGATGCTCTGTACACAAATATTCCACAGGTGTGTGTGTGTGTGTGTGTGTGTGTGTGTGTGTGTGTGTGTGTGTGTGTGTGTGTGTGTGTGTGACTAATTAACTAATCGAAGTAGGTCTTCGTCCAAAGGTTGAACAAGTGTTGAAGAATTCTTTGTAACAAAGAATTCTTCAACACTTGTTCAACCTTTGGACGAAGACCTACTTCGACTAGTGGATGGTACCACTATGACCCCGCCTCCGCCTGCTTCACGTCACCTCACTACAGTATATAAGCCACGTCTACGGCCCTATGCTGTGCATTCTACAAGATTGATGGACTGAACACATCGACTCCAGGCTGAGGGACTGATTACCTCATTCTCCTCCTGTTCTTCAAGTTTCTCCTATGTATGGACTGATGAAGCCACTGTGTGGCGAAACGTTTCCTCAATAAAGATACCCAAGAGTTGCACATGTGTCTAATTTATCACCTATTGTTGTACATAGTGTATATAGTGTACATACTTCTGTTCTAAATTGGCGAAGGATAATACAAGTCAAAAAGTTTTTCTGCTGTGTTTATTTTGCTCCCTTTACACCCAGGATAACAGGCCTTTTGGACTCCTGGGTTGTAATATCGGGCAAAAAAAAAAAAAGAATAATTTCGCGAGTTCTAGGCAGGAAGGGAAGGCGTCTTGTTGTTCACAGCCCAGTTTTTGTTCCAATATAACTGCATCCTGTCCAGATTAAATTGTAAGTTTACTTGGTTATGAACACGTGTAAGATATGAACTATTGCTTGGGTTTATTTTGTGCTTGTAAGAGTTTTCCCGGATAAAGAAAATAAGACCGCCTCTTCTTCGAAACAAGACGTTGGATTATAAGCAGGACTGGATATCCTCTTCACCATTTCGTCAGTCACAGGTTTAATCAACTTAGGAGACAAAATTGAACAAGTAAAATATTTAACGAGCTTTAATATTAAAGTATTTAGGCCAATATTTTCTTTTACTCTCAGAAAGTACAAAATTTACGATTAACTTCGTAAATACCTTAAGGTTTATGAATTTACATACATGCTCATGGATATATGATAATTATAATAGACAACACGCCGTATATACCGACAAATCTTTTAATATGGATGAACTGTGATCTAAGAGATCTTAAACTCGAGTTATGAGGCTGCATGACAAAATCTCTCTTATACCAGAAACAAAAAAAAATAATGACCATAATTATAAACGTTTCTAAAGAACCCTGAGTCATAAACTCAGTACTGATTATAACGCTCTAAGTCTCAGCAGACTAGTGACCAATATGAAAATCTATGTCCTAGCGAAAGAATGTCTATAAGACATACTTCTTGTGAGGCAACAAAAAATAAGAGTCGTGGAAGACTCCACCCCTAAAGAGTCTTGAAACTTTATGAGACAACTCAGGAAGAGAGATAAGTTTGCCCTGCTCGAGGCTGAACCAGACTGCGTGAACACACGTGAACACACGTGAACACACGTGAACACACGTGAACACACGATCTCCGACTGAACGTCAGGTAGAGTCACGTGACCCAGCCAGTAGTGAGTGTGAAAGCTGGACACTTAAACTCTAACAGTTGTTGGCATGACGGTTCACTACCGTCAATAGTTATTTTCCTAAATTAATTAAAGAAACATCCTACCTATAATACATAGCAAAAAAATAATAATAATAATGATGAACAGATAATAATATAAAGCCAAACATCTTCATTTTAGGTATTAATGAAGATATTCGCAAGTGAATGTTACATTACACTATTCACAATAAAACACTGGGCCCCACACTGGGCGCATACGATAACTAATCTTTCTCCATCTCTGCTAATGTAAAGAGAGAGCATTCCTAACACTCTCGAACCACATCTGTTTCTACTGATGTCGGCATAGAGGGGTCGCAGCCCCCCTTCCAGCTCTCCTCTTGTTGGACATAGATTTCTCCACGTTTCCACCACAAACACCAGCCTCCACTACCACCTCCACCTCCCTCACCAGCCTCCACTACCACCTCCACCTCCCTCACCAGCCTCCACTACCACCTCCACCTCCCTCACCAGCCTCCACTACCACCTCCACCTCCCTCACCAGCCTCCACTACCACCTCCACCTCCCTCACCAGCCTCCACTACCACCTCCACCTCCCTCACCAGCCTCCACTACCACCTCCACCTCCCTCACCAGCCTCCACTACCACCTCCACCTCCCTCACCAGCCTCCACTACCACCTCCACCTCCCTCACCAGCCTTCACTACCACCTCCACCTCCCTCACCAGCCTCCACTACCACCTCCACCTCCCTCACCAGCCTCCACTACCACCTCCACCTCCCTCACCAGCCTCCACTACCACCTCCACCTCCCTCACCAGCCTCCACTACCACCTCCACCTCCCTCACCAGCCTCCACTACCACCACCACCTACCTCACCAGCCTCCACTACCACCTCCACCTCCCTCACCAGCCTCCACTACCACCTCCACCTCCCTCACCAGCCTCCACCACCACCTCCCCTCACCAGCCTCCACAACCACCTCCCTCACCAGCCTCCACTAGCACCTCCACCTCCCTCACCAGCCTCCACCACCACCACCACCTCCCTCACCAGTCTCCACCTCCCTCACCAGCCTCCACCATCACCTCCCTCACCAGCCTCCACTAGCACCTCCACCTCCCTCACCAGCCTCCACCACCACCACCACCTCCCTCACCAGTCTCCACCTCCCTCACCAGTCTCCACCTCCCTCACCAGCCTCCACCATCACCTCCCTCACCAGCCTCCACCACCACCTCCCTCACCAGCCTCCACCATCACCTCCCTCACCAGCCTCTACCACCACCTCCCTCACCAGCCTCCACTACCACCTTCACCTCCCTCACCAGCCTCCACTACCACCTCCACCTCCCTCACCAGCCTCCACTACCACCTCCACCTCCCTCACCAGCCTCCACTACCACCTCCACCTCCCTCACCAGCCTCCACCACCACCTCCCTCACCAGCCTCCACTACCACCTCCCTCACCAGCCTCCACTAGCACCTCCACCTCCCTCACCAGCCTCCACCACCACCACCACCTCCCTCACCAGTCTCCACCTCCCTCACCAGCCTCCACCATCACCTCCCTCACCAGCCTCCACTAGCACCTCCACCTCCCTCACCAGTCTCCACCTCCCTCACCAGCCTCCACCATCACCTCCCTCACCAGCCTCCACCAGCACCTCCCTCACCAGCCTCCACCACCACCTCCCTCACCAGCCTCCACCATCACCTCCCTCACCAGCCTCCACCAACACCTCCCTCACCAGCCTCCACCACCACCTCCCTCACCAGCCTCCACCATCACCTCCCTCACCAGCCTCCACCATCACCTCCCTCACCAGCCTCCACTACCACCACCACCTCCCTCACCAGCCTCCACTACCACCTTCACCTCCCTCACCAGCCTCCACTACCACCTCCACCTCCCTCACCAGCCTCCACCACCACCTCCCTCACCAGCCTCCACCATCACCTCCCTCACCAGCCTCCACCATCACCTCCCTCACCAGCCTCCACCATCACCTCCCTCACCAGCCTCCACCACCACCTCCCTCACCAGCCTCCACCACCACCTCCACCTCCCTCACCAGCCTCCACCACCACCTTCACCTCCCTCACCAGCCTCCACTACCACCTTCACCTCCCTCACCAGCCTCCACTACCACCTCCACCTCCCTCACCAGCCTCCACTACCACCTCCACCTCCCTCACCAGCCTCCACCACCACCTCCACCTCCCTCACCAGCCTCCACTACCACCTTCACCTCCCTCACCAGCCTCCACTACCACCTCCACCTCCCTCACCAGCCTCCACTACCACCTCCACCTCCCTCACCAGCCTCCACTACCACCTTCACCTCCCTCACCAGCCTCCACTACCACCTCCACCTCCCTCACCAGCCTCCACTACCACCTCCACCTCCCTCACCAGCCTCCACTACCACCTCCACCTCCCTCACCAGCCTCCACTACCACCTCCACCTCCCTCACCAGCCTCCACTACCACCTCCACCTCCCACACCAGCCGCCCCTACCGCCGCCACCTCCCCTCACCAGCCTCCACTACCACCTCCACCTCCCTCACCAGCCTCCACTACCACCTCCACTCACCAGCCTCCACTCCACCTCGACCTCCCTCACCAGCCTCCACTACCACCTCCACCTCCCTCACCAGCCTCCACTACCACCTCCACCTCCCTCACCAGCCTCCACTACCACCTCCACCTCCCTCACCAGCCTCCACTACCACCTCCACCTCCCTCACCAGCCTCCACTACCACCTCCACCTCCCTCACCAGCCTCCACTACCACCTCCACCTCCCTCACCAGCCTCCACTACCACCTCCACCTCCCTCACCAGCCTCCACTACCACCTCCACCTCCCTCACCAGCCTCCACTACCACCTCCACCTCCCTCACCAGCCTCCACTACCACCTCCACCTCCCTCACCAGCCTCCACTACCACCTCCACCTCCCTCACCAGCCTCCACTACCACCTCCACCTCCCTCACCAGCCTCCACTACCACCTCCACCTCCCTCACCAGCCTCCACTACCACCTCCACCTCCCTCACCAGCCTCCACTACCACCTCCACCTCCCTCACCAGCCTCCACTACCACCTCCACCTCCCTCACCAGCCTCCACTACCACCTCCACCTCCCTCACCAGCCTCCACTACCACCTCCACCTCCCTCACCAGCCTCCACTACCACCTCCACCTCCCTCACCAGCCTCCACTACCACCTCCACCTCCCTCACCAGCCTCCACTACCACCTCCACCTCCCTCACCAGCCTCCACTACCACCTCCACCTCCCTCACCAGCCTCCACTACCACCTCCACCTCCCTCACCAGCCTCCACTACCACCTCCACCTCCCTCACCAGCCTCCACTACCACCTCCACCTCCCTCACCAGCCTCCACTACCACCTCCACCTCCCTCACCAGCCTCCACTACCACCTCCACCTCCCTCACCAGCCTCCACTACCACCTCCACCTCCCTCACCAGCCTCCACTACCACCTCCACCTCCCTCACCAGCCTCCACCACCACCTCCACCTTCCTGCAGAAACAGTTATTAATATAAAGAAACATATAGCATTACCAGCTGACCTCAAGACTCCACCTCCGACAACTGACTGATGTATTCTCATATTAATGATATTATTATTGCTATTATTATTATTATTATTACAACATTCTCTCTCTCTCTCTCTCTCTCTCTCTCTCTCTCTATCTATCTATCTCTATCTCTCTCTCTCTCTCTCTCTCTCTCTCTCTCTCTCTCTCTCTCTCTCTCTCTCCATCCTCCCAACGCTCCCATCCTTCTTATCTCCTCCGTCTCCTCTTCTTCTTCCTCCTCCTCCTCATCATTGCTTACTCCATCATTTCTCAATTGCTTTTCACATTTCCGGTTCACATTCCTTTCTTCATTTCTTTGTTATTCATTCTTCTCCGATGTGTTTTTTTTGTGTGTGTGTTTATTTGTGTATGTTTATTTGTGTGTATACTCTCATATATGTATTCACCTACATACGGCTGCAGGAGTCGTCACAGCTCCTGGCCCGTCTCTTTGCTGGTCGCTATTAGATCCACTCCCGGCTCCAATAACCTTATTGTACCCCATCTTAAAGCTATGTATGGATGCTGCCTCCACTACATCACTCTCCAGATTGTTCAACTTTCTTTCAATATTTTATAACATCCCTGAGTTTTCAGCTTCCAGTTGTGGGTCCTTGTTCCTATCCTCCCTCTCTAAAACGTTCTGACCCTGTTCACTTTGTCAATCCCCCTTAGTATTTTATATGTCGTTATCATATTCCCCCTCCTATCTCTCCTGTCCTTCAATGTTTGTGTGTGTGTGTGTGTGTGTGTGTGTGTGTGTGTGTGTGTGCTCACCTATGTACTCACCTATTTGTGGTTGCAGGGGTCGAGTCTTAGCTCCTGGCCCCGCCTCTTCACCGGTTGCTACTGGGCCCTCTCTCTCCCCGCTCCATGAGCTTTATCAAACCTCGTCTTAAAACTGTGTATGGTTCCTGCCTCCACTACGTCATTTTCTAGGCTATTCCACTGCCTTACAACTCTATGACTGAAGAAATACTTCCTACTATCTCTCTGACTCATTTGTGTCTTCAACTTCCAATTGTGGCCTCTTGTTTCTGTGTCCCCTCCCTGGAACATCCTGTCTTTGTCCACCTTGTCTATTCCACGCAGTATTTTATATGTCGTTATCATGTCTCCCCTGACCCTCCTGTCCTCCAGTGTCGTCGTGTGTGTGTGTGTGTGTGTGTGTGTGTTTGTGTGTGTGTGTGTGTACCCTATGTGTTTCTGAGTGTACTCACTTAGTGGTTGCAGGGGTCGAGTCATAGCTCCTGGCCTTTGTGAACGAGAGAGAGAGAGAGACAGGCAGACAGTCACAAGACACATATGTGAGGGGTAAAGCCCTCGTCACTAGCCCAAAACAAGGGGAAGCCTCAATCACCCTCCCCCTCATCATTCTGCCTCCTTCCCTCCCCTCCCTCGGATGATGAAGTTATAAAAGGGGGAATATCACATTACGCGTCTCGCAGATGATGAGGTTACAGGGAGAGAAAGGGAGGAGGGGAAAAAAGAGCGACTTTAGCAAGGAGAGAGAGGGGTTGGAGGGTGGGCTGTAGGGAGGTACTGGCGAGGGGGAGAGGAGTGGTGGGGAGAGAGGGGTGAGGAGTGGTGGGGAGAGAGGGGTGAGGAGTGGTGGGGAGAGAGGGGTGAAGAGTGGTGGGGAAGAGAGGTAGTGGGGAGGGAGGGAGGGAGGGAAGGATATGGGGAAGGGAGCGAGTGCCCAGTCAAGCCAGTGCCAGTAACGGGCAGTGCCATCAATGCCAGTGAGGGACAGTGCCAGCAACGCCAGTGAGGGACAGTCCCACCAGTGCCAATGAGGGAGTCCCACCAGCGCAACAAGTGAAGGACAGTGTCAGCAGTGCCAGTGAGAGGCAGTGACACCAATGCCAATGAGGGACAGGGCCTGTGAAAGACACTGCCACCAGTGTCAATGATGAGCAATGCCACCAGTGTCAATGATGAGCAATGCCACCAGTGCCAGTTAAGGGCAGTGCCATCAGTGCCAGTGATGGATAGTGTCAGTCAGGGACAGTGCCACCAATACAAGTGGGGAGCAGAACCACCAGTGCCAGTGAGGACAGTGCCACCAGTGCCAGTGAGGGACAGTGCTAGTGAGTGACAGTGTCAGTGAGGGACAGTGCCAGTGAGGGCAGGGCCACCAGTGCCAGTGAGGGGACTTGTTATCATGTGGGAGTTCGATACGTGGATTAGGGTAGAAATACTCACGTAGGCTGTTATACGTATAATTACTGATATGTGGACAGAGCCCGCAGCCGTACCTATCTCCTTGGTTACACTCGTAAAACTGACCAGGCGGCTGGCCAGTACCCCGTAGTGGGTCTTTTGAAAATAGTGTCAGCTCAGCACAGACCGTGACTCAAGACGGTTGGTCGTTGAGTCAACGGACAGGTTACTGGTAACTGGTTACTGGTAACTGGTTACTACTACTGAGAGCTCGGCGACGCTAACGTATGTCGTCCCGACATACAACTAATACAAACTAGAGATGGCAGGTATACGGCTTGGGCTGATTCTATACAATGTCAAAGTACACAACATGAAACATTATATATATAATTAGAACATTGGAATGAAAGCTTACGTAACTGAAACTGTAGTGCAATACGAGTTATACTATAGTACAACTTAAAACTCAACAAATGAACAACGAACTCAACATTGAGATTACAAGTGATAAAAACAAAAATTTTGATCGATCGATCTGTATTCGTGTGATCTACGGATTCTGAGGAAGGAATATATACAAAGAAAGAGTGTTTAACAGAAAGGCAGATTCGGTGCACGCAAATCTAGACTGTTAACTCTCAGAATGCGGAGAGAACATGAACACAAAAAAAAAAATTCTTGAATACTGATAAGTTGATACTGTAACTATTCATCTATACAGGTTATTTACATTTAACCCCAACTCTGCTAGGGTAAGATTGGCATATGCAGAATGGGTGTCCTCTCTGGGAGGATCAAATTCTGTAGCATTGGCTAACTCATGCTGTATTTGAGGCAAATCTGAATTGGAAGTTACAAATGATACTTGAGGATTTCTCAATACCTGTCGTGTACGTAGGGAATAACGACATTCAGGTTGATCATCTGACTGAGTATCAGAGGAAGAGAGTACAGGATCAGGAGGATTGTCAGAGTCTGTCACATTAGTCTGGGTTGGAACATCATTATCATCACATACTAACTTCATATGATCCAAATGCGATTCTTTATACTGACCAGTACTAATCTCTCTAACCTTATACTTATTACCAGTGATATGTTCAACTACGCGATAAGGACCAACAAACTTTTGATCAAGTTTTGGCATTGCAGACGTTTTGTTAAAATTAGTCAGCATAACTCTCGAACCTACTTTGATTTTGGATGGCTTTGATCGAGTGTTTGCGACTCTTGTGAATTCAGCTGTTGATTTATGAAGTGTTTCACGGATTCTTCTAAAAACACTTTGAGCTAAGCTGGTACGAGTTGCTACGAAATCATCAGGGTTGTAATTTGGTTTCGGATTAGAATATAACAACTCATAAGGCAAACGTTTATCTACACCATACAATGCATAATGTGGAGTGTCACCTATAGAAACATTGTAAGCAGAATTTATAGCACACTGCACATCAGGTATAACTTCATCCCAAGTTTCACTGTTGGGATTGATAGTGGCTCTCAAGACATCAAGTACTTTCTTATTGGTTCGTTCCGCTAACCCATTGCTGGCAGGATGATGAGGAACAATGGTGGATTTAGTGATCTTGTACAAGGTACACAAATTTTCAAGAATTTCATTACAGAATTCACCTCCATTATCTGTTACTAGGGACTTAGGGGTGGTATGCCTGCAGATAATGCGTTCTTTAAACGCTTTAGCTACTGTCTCGGCAGTCTTATCTGCAATAGGAACTAACTCACAATATCTGGTGAAATGGTCTACCATAACACACAGATGTTTGTTACCTTGGAGGGAACATCGGAAATTAGTTAACAAATCTAGCGCAACTCTTTCCCAAGGTTCGCTAGTAGTTGGATACACTTGGATTGGATTAGGACCATTAGCATTGCCTTTATGTTGCATGCAGACACTACATTTCTTAACATACTCAGAAATATCAGTTGCCATTCGAGGCCAAAAGTATTTCAATCTGGCTTGTTTTACTGAACGATCCATACCAGGGCGTGCAACACCTGGTACATCGTGAACTAGCTGTAAGGCTACATTCACTAGTGACTGTGGAATTACTAACTGGTATACTCTTCTGCTAGGAGTACCCAGCTCGGCTGTTCGATACAGTAATTCTTGGTTCATGAGAAAGTCACTGATGGGTGCTGGTGGCTTCACAGTCAGAATAAGATCTTCCTGGAGCAGGAATCGAATCACCAGAACACAAGGGATCGGTTCTTTCTTACTGGAGGAATGAACAAACTCGGTGGAGTGGATGACTCCCCCCGGTTGAAAAAAAATTAACGCTATAACACGCAATATGAGCAAGGGAGAACGAATCTACTATCTCAAACTGCAAGCACAGGAGAAAAGAAATGAACACGGTGAACAATGCTGATATTCTGAGTCGCACACAGTGACACGAGGTATCAGCAATAAAGAAACTACACTTACAAACTTTAACAACGTGGAAGTTACTCGAGAAATAACTTCTTACAATGCACTGATTACTGTCAACTAGGATGGGATCACAATCTGAAACACAAGGGACAACAAACACTCAAGTGAGCACACTAACCACAGAAACGTCTTTCTGCACGGCTTGTGGCATCAGCAAGAGATGGCATAACTCGTTGCAAGTAAAGTTCTTCTCAAAGCGTCCCCTGGGAAGGAACGAATACTTGAACAAGTCGCCATCGCAAGGATAGTAGAGCACTATCGTGCGTGCATGATATTGTGGCTGGAGTCCAGACAGGAGTGACAGTATTACTAGTGCCTGACCGCTCGGCTACGTTAATAAGTAATTCACGGATCTATAGGAACTTAATCTGAACTTCACATTTCGCAGCACTTTAACAAATCTCAGATACAAGCTGTGAGAACAAACACATTGCTCAAAGGCTAGGTATTGTCTTTCAGTGAGTAAGGGAATGTTGGTACTGTGGACTGAATCATATTGACTTTGACTGGCATGATACACTAAGTGAACATTCAAAAGTGACTGGGACATGATCTCAGGGAACTTACTCAAGGACATAAGGCAAAAATAATGAACAATAAAAATGATATATAATTCTAGAATTGAAATGAAAAGATATACAACTAATTCTGCAGAATAATGTTTAAATACACTGCAAGAGGAAGGAAAACGCAATTTAAAGGACTATTGACCAAGAAAAAAAATTTACATTGAAATATACAAGTAAAAATATTACTGGAGACTGAATTAAATGCAAAATGAGCTGTCTTTACTCTTGCTAATAAAGAAATTAATTAATTAAATTTTTAAATCAATGTGAAAGTGTAAAATAAAATTATTAAATTGTTAACTGGGAAATTTAAGTATTTTCTAAGAATGCATAGACAAAATTAAATTATAAATCATAAAAATAGCAATAAAAGAAAATAATTCACTGCAGAACAGTTCAACAAAATAATTCACTTCAGAACAAGTGCAACAAAATAAGGTGTAGAAACAATCACTGCAGTAATAAAGTGTCACTGGGAAAACTCAGGTAAAATAATGAATTAAAATATGAAGACAAAAAAAATAAACTGATTGAACACTTTAACTCTTAATTGTAAATTAGACAAAACAATTTACTCAAACAGAGTAAGAAAACACTTTACGTTAAAAGTAATTGAAATTGCATCAAGAGTGAATTTGTTCAAGAATTATAAAAATAAAACACAGGAACAAAACAGGGAATATAACACTTACAGTGACGGAGCACACTTCATTAAAAAAAAATATTCTTACAACAAAATCCTGCTGTGACTGATACAACAAAATCTTGCTGTGACTGATACGACAAAAATTTGCTGGCAAAAATAATGGTACACAGTCTGCGAAAAAATTAGAGAAATGAGACACTGTTGGCATACGAAAAAAATGACACACATAGAAATAAATGGAAAATTTGGTATACTGGGGTGAATATCACTGCCTGAAATACAATGACAATACAATAAAAAAAAAATGAATCACTTCACACAGGGTGACTGACTGGTACACTACACAATAATACTTACGGCAGACGAATAGCATAAAGAAAAACACAGGATAAAATAATATAAGATAAGTGAAAACACTGAAAAATATTGGAAAAATACTGAGTTAAAGAAATACTGCGTTTACACTGAAAAAAAAAAACACAAGGTTTAGAGTACACAAGCAATTTACTATAAATGTCTCACACTCGCAAATGTCTTTAAATGCAAGAAAAATGTCTAAGAAAATTATCACTGGAGTCTGGAGTAGTAGACTGGCGGTGAGTACTGGTGGTGGGGCGAAGATATTGTCCTGTGGGCGGGCGGTGCTTCCTCTTCCACTCGCACTGTTGTCGTGAAGAATGTGCTTTCTAGGCGAACTCACATAACTGGCTTTATCTCGTTGGCACCAGCTACAATCTCTTGACCAATTATGTGAGCCAAAACAGTACTAGGACCCGGTACAAGGGTGCAACCAAACACAGGTAGATGAGTGGATGGCTGTTGGTGGTGGTGGTGGGGTGGTTGCTTCTGCCGCGCACCCCGGGTGGTGTGAGAGAATGGTGGGGGGGGACGCTGGGGGTCTGCCGCGCACCCCACTCACCCACGAAGGTGGCTTGAAAAAACCCACTCTATGCCACAGGAATGGTAAAAACCACTCTTAGCATCCAACAGGGAGCACAAAGCGATATAAACAATACCTCAGAGGAGCTTGGCTTACTTCTTACTGCGTGGCTTACTTCTCTCTCTCAGCTGGGTTAGAAGCTGGGTTGGCTGACTGGCTTACCCCACGAGAATGGATGACTGGAAGACGGGTAACGATGCACAAAGCACGGAGGAGCAGTTGGATGACAGGAGACAGGCTGGATGATAGGCTGACTGGCGTTCACTTCCACAGTCTGGCTTACTGACTGGCTTAATTGCAAAATCCGGGTCAACCCCTCGGAGATTGAAGCAATTAGCACACGAACTAAGCCAGGAAGCTTGAAACGGCTGCAACAGGCTTGCAGGCAATAGGTTTGAGGGGAGTAGCTGCTCCTGGCTGGTGGTGCGCGAGGGTAGAGCTGGTGGTTGGAGAATCACCTTTGACCCTGCCGGCTACTCACAACAGTCTTCAAACGCCTTGAATTACCCTTAAAAACGTAAATCCACGCTCCACACCGCTGTCACCATTTATCATGTGGGAGTTCGATACGTGGATTAGGGTAGAAATACTCACGTAGGCTGTTATACGTATAATTACTGATATGTGGACAGAGCCCGCAGCCGTACCTATCTCCTTGGTTACACTCGTAAAACTGACCAGGCGGCTGGCCAGTACCCCGTAGTGGGTCTTTTGAAAATAGTGTCAGCTCAGCACAGACCGTGACTCAAGACGGTTGGTCGTTGAGTCAACGGACAGGTTACTGGTAACTGGTTACTGGTAACTGGTTACTACTACTGAGATTGTCACCAGTGCTAGTAAAGGGCAGTGCCACCAGTGCCAGTGAGGGGCAGTGCAATCAGTACCAGTGAGGGGATAGTGTCACCAGTGTCAGTGAGGGACAGTGTCACCAGTGCCAATGATGGGCAGTGCCACCAATGCCAGTGAAGGGCAGTGCCATCAATGCCAGTGATGGACAGTGACACCGGTGCCAGTGAGGGACATTGCTGCTAATACCAGTGCCAGTGAAGGGCAGTGCCACGAGTGCCAGTGAGGGGTAGTGCCCCAGTGCTAGTGAGGGGCAGTGCCACCAGTGCCAGTGATGGGTAGTCCCACCAGTGCCAGTGAGGGGGCAGTCCACTTGTGCCAGTGAGAGACAGTGCCAACAGTGCCAATGAGAGGCAGTGTTACCAGTGCCAGTGAGAGGCAGTGCCATCATTGTCATTGAGGGACAGTGTCACCAGTGCCAATGATGGGCAGTTCCACCAGTGCCAGTGAGAGGCAGCGCCACCTGTGCATCTGTGGGACAGTGCTATCAGTGTCAATGAGAGACAGTGCTACAAGTGCCAGTGAGAGGCAGTGCCACCAGTTCCAGTGAGAGGCAGTGCCACCAGTGCCAGTGAGAGGTAGTGCCACCAGTGACAATGAGAAGCAGTGCTCCCAGTGCCAGTGAGAGGCAGTGCCACCAGTGCCAGTGAGAGGCAGTGCTACCAGTATCATTGAGGGACAGTGTCACCAGTGCCAATGATGGGCAGCAGCACAGTGCCAGTGAAGAGCAGTGCCATCAATGACAGTTATATGCAGTGCCACCAGTGCCAGTGAGGGACAGTGCCACCAGTGCCAGTGAGGAGCAGTGCCGTCTGTGCCAGAGTGAACGTACCACCAGTGCCAGTGAGAGGCAGTGCCACCAGTGCCAATGAGAGGCAGAGCTACTAGTGACAGTGAGAGGCAGTGCCACCAGTGCCAACGACAGGCAGTGCTACCAGTGCCAGTGAGAGGCAGTGCCACCAGCGCCAGAGAGAGGAAATGCCACCACATGTCCTCGAATGACGGGTACAACACCTAGCTTGGGGCTGGGTGCATCAGTCTTGAGGATTGTGTGGTCCCGCGGACTAGAACGTCATATGTCTTTCGCTCACCATCAGGCGGACCAAAGCAGCATGGACTCCACTCCTTGGCAAGTCGCAGTGTTGTTATTGATATATATATATATATATATATATATATATATATATATATATATATATATATATATATATATATATATATATATATATATATATATATATACATATATATATATATATATATATATATATATATATATATATATATATATATATATATATATATATATATATATATATATATATATATATATATATATATATATATATATATATATATATATATATATATATATATATATATATATATATATATATATATATAGATTGTATGTATTTATGCATATGAGAGACTGTGTTAGTCTTGTCTTTGGTTGCCGAGAAGCCGGTACTGGAGAAGATGTAAGAGACATCCCACTATCTATAACAGGAACCTGCAAAGGCAAGCCTCTTGGCAAATGCAAGAAGTCCAAAAGTGGGCCAACTCTAGATGGGAGGCTGACATAAAAGGAAAGCTGGTGTCAGATCGAGTGGGCTCTAAAACCTGGTGGTAGTTGGCCAAGGACCGACAGGGTTATTCAACTAATGAAATTATTACACCTCTAAATCGACAGGATGGGACCGTCTCCACTAGCAATTTGGGAAAAGCTGACCTCCTTGCTGCAAGGTGCAAGTTCCAGAACCAGCTAGCTAGCCGCAAGAACTGTATCGAAGATGTCAGAGGTGATATTTAAGTAGGCGATATTAAGGTTGGGTGGTACTGAAAATTGGTTGGGCAAATATTTTGTTAGTGGGATGGATTGTAAAGGACCTGCGTAGTATGGGCCAACAGGCCTGCTGCAGTGTTCCTCCTTTCTTATGTTCTTATCACTGGACAAGAAAAGGCTGGGGGCCCAAATAAGTTGAGCCCAAGATTGCTGAGTAGATATGCAGACCAGCTAGCATCGCCTCTAACTACCATGCATCAGCAGCGCTTAGTACAGTGTAAATAACCTTCTCTGTGGGAAGATGCATTTGTAGTCCCTGTTCACAAAAAGAAAAACAGAGCAGAAATTAGCATCTACAGACCAAAGTCACTCCTGTCAATCACTGGCAAGACGCTTGAGACAATAATCTCACAGCAGAAGGCAGTATTATTTACAATTCCTTGTTATGTGCCTATCAATATGACTTTAGAAAAAGTCATTCTGTTGCTGATCTGCTGTTAAACCTCTCCATTATGTGGCACCAGTTGCTGAATGAATCCATGATAAGTTGTATATTAGTTGTAGACATTGCTGGTGCTTTCGACCAAGAATGGCACCAGGGACTATCGGCAGGGACTGTCTCCATAGTGATGATTATTTTCACGGTAGGTATTGAAGCGTAGTTCTCAACTGACCAAAGTCAACAAAACACTCAATTAGTGCCAGTGTTTTACAGGGATATGTACTTGAGCCATTGTTATAGAAAGTCTATTTCACTGACCTTCCCAAGAATCCCACGCATTTGCAGCTGACATTTGCTTATCCAAGAGAAGAAATGCCAGTTGTTCTAATTTACATCAATCACCAGCTTACTGCTGTATCAGCCTTGGGAAAATGATGTTGGGTGATGATATTCTTTAGATGGTCTCTAGCTGGTCTTGATGGTCACTTCAGGATCAGTGGTAAGAACGAATGAAAGGGTATTAGAACCAGGTAATGAGGAGGATATCCTTGGGTTGAAATTTGACTCCAAAAAGTCTATGAAGAATCGTGTGGTAAATCTTGTAAGCAAAGTAGCCAATACGTTAATAGCACTAAGACTTATCTCGGACCTGCTTGACAGCAGAGGCTGCAAGACTCTGTATGAGGCAAAAGTGCACTCACATCTTGAGTATGCTCCACTTTCCTGAATTGCCTACCACACGTCTCATGTATGACTTATTGACGGAATAGAAAACAGAGCAAGACGACTCATCTCTCGTCAGGAGAGATGAGTCGTGACGGAGCTATAGAAGCATCAGAGACAATATGTAGACAGCCTGTACTGTCTGCACAGACAGCCTATGCTGTCTGCCAGCTTAGTTCATATTTTGCGGCACTCAGGTGCTGCCCTCTTTCGGCCTGCCCAGGTCAGTGGGACGCTGGTCCCACTCACTCTCACTCACTCAGCGGCCTAGAAGCAGACAAGTCTACTCCCTCTCTCCCTAGTGAGCATGGCCCTCCTGGGCCATGGGCACAACACACAAGCCTGTGTACCCACCACGACTTTGCAAATAAAGTAAGAAGCCTCCGAAGATGTTTATCATTTACTCCCTGCTACAGCATCCCCAAACAAGCTGGTTATAAATGGTGGGAAGCGGTGGTTGCAGCAGTTGTGTTTGCTCGGAGAGAGGAAGGAATGAAGTTGTTCACTTCATCCCCCTACACAACAAGCATCCGTCTCTCAACGAGTTATCCTGATGTCGTGTCTGCACGTTTCAGCATCCAGACACAGGTACAAGCAGGATTTGGCTGAAATTTCCCAAATTTCTTCGAGAAATATAAGTGGTGTCCCAGTGACCCCACACTACAGCATCCAAATGCTGTTTCTCAAGTCACATGTTCAGCATCACTTGTATGTTCTGCTGTTGTTGTTAAGCTGCGTCCAGTGTGAGTTTCTCCACGTGTTTGTGGGTGGGAGAGGAGGAAGTGGTCGCATTCCTGCCTCACTCACACCTCATCCACCTACCACCACTATGTGCTCACTCCCTCTGCTGTGTTTACTGCTGTTTTTCGTGTGAATTCATTGCCAGAGCTGTGTATCCGAGTGCCCGAGGCCACTCGAAGCTACGTGGACCAGCATGCTATGTAGATCATGATGCCATGTGGATCCCAATGCCACGTGGGATGTGGACGAAGCCACGTGGATCTACGAGCCACGTGAGTTACCGAGCCAGACGTCCCAGGCCACATGTTGTGGTCTGCTGCTGCCCGACTTCATGATGTCACGATGTCTGCCTGACGTCACCTCGAGACGTCTGCTGACGTCACCTCGAGATGTCTGCTGATGTCACAGTGCTGCTGATGTCACCTTGTGACGTCACGCCTGACATCACATGATGTCACATCGAGTGTTTCAGTAATTATGTCAGTATTGTCGAGAAGATTGATAGAAGACATATGTCGTGTGTTAATTCCTCTCAGTCAGTGTTCTCACATGTTAGTGTATGGCTTAGTGTCAATTTTGTGCACAGAAAAGCATCATTTGCTAGTTTAAGCCATGTTGTACTGCATGTACCGCGGGTGTGTGTAAAGTTTCTGTGTGCCCAGTGTGGTCTTGAGCCTAGACCAGTGTGTAGCACCACTGTGTTGTTGTCACCCGGTGTGACCAGCACATTTGACAGCTGATATTAGTCAGCCCTGAGCGTATGACCCCCTTGTACAGAAAGCTCTTATGCTCGTCGCTCATAGATGTTCTGCAGAATTGTACCTGCTACGATTTCCATCGAGATTTGTTTCACTTCATCTCCAGACCTTCGGAGTGCAGTTATATGTAGAGAAACAAGTCTGGGGATGCTTAGACTAACTTCTGCTATAACTCCAACTGCCGAGAGAATGACACTCATCCAGCTGCAGTTTAAGCCCTGTCAGCAGGCGCTGTATCAGCCTCGTGTCACAAGCTTCAGTGAACAGCCTGCACAAAGAAGATGTCACTTTGACTCCTAGCTCACTCACTGCAGTCTGGTGTATGATGTTACGACTCCCAGATGTTTCGCCCAGTCGTCTCTGCCACGATTCGCTCCATGACTTACTCCACGCTCACCGGCAGTGACAGCCCAGCGACAGAACCAGTCGAGAAATGTCCTCCTGAGACACTTGCCAGAAGTCCTGCCCAGTTGCCGAGTTTTGTCGACGCCTCACTCAAGGGCACCAGCATGTCGTGCCCCAGGTTGAGTGAAACCCTGCGATGACTGCTTCACTGTTCCAGAGGAGACCATACTCTGTTACGTCACAGCTCAGCCGCAGCGATGTCTCCTGTGTTGCAGTATCTGTCCAGACGCAGGAAGGCGTGCAGTGATGCCCATCGACACTCACTGCCTATGACCACGATGTTTAGCACACCGAACATGTTTTTTTCTTCCCTCCCTGTACGAAGTTTTTTCTTCAATGTCCATATGTATATACGTGTTTTTTTTATTTTGTGTTCTGTGCCCTGTTCCTACGAGAGAGAGAGAGAGTTTTTTATACCTCCAGACATGGTCGGGACGACCATGTGGTAGGTGGCCAAGCAAATGTAAACAGCCTGTACTGTCTGCACAGACAGCCTATGCTGTCTGCCAGCTTAGTTCATATTTCGCGGCACTCAGGTGCTGCCCTCTCTCGGCCTGCCCAGGTCAGTGGGACGCTGATCCCACTCGCTCTCACTCACTCAGCGGCCTAGAAGCAGACAACAAGTCTACTCCCTCTCTCCCTCGTGGGCATGGCCCTCCCGGGCCATGGGCACAACACACAAGCCTGTGTACCCACCACGACTTTGCAAATAAAGTAAGAGGCCTCCGAAGATGCATTATTTACTCCCCCACTACCAGAAACACCAAATAATCTCGTTCACAAATATCAGTAACAAAATCAGTATCGTCATTAACATTAGCATAATAGCTAGTGACAACAGTAACGTAACAACAGCAGTAACGTAACAGCAGTAATGTAACAGCAGCAATAACGTAACACCAGCAGTAACGACAGTAATTACTGCAGCAATTAAGTTACGCCAGTAACATCAGCACTCATAATAGCAGCAGTGTAAGTAACAACAGCAGTAACTAAATAGTAACAACAGTAGTAACTAAATAGTAACGGCAGCAGTAACCAAATAGTAACATCATTAGTAACTAAACAGTAATAAAAACAGTAACTAAATGGTGACAACAGCAGTGATTAAATAGTAATAACAGCAGTAACTAAATAGTAACAACAGCAATAAGTAAATGGTAACAACAGCAGTGACTAAACAGTAGCAACAACAGCAACAACAACAGCAGTAACGACAACAATAGCGGCAGTAACAGTTATAATAACGGAAGACTACCAACAGCAGCAATGAGATCAATAACAACAGCAATAGCGTCAAAAACAACAGCTCTAACAGTAACAACAACAGCAACGTCTTCCCCCACCATCTATAACAACAGACAACGCCGTCTCAGTGACGATCATCAAAAACAAGAAAACTCAAAATTATGAAAAAAAACAACAAAAAAAAAAACGAATCTGTCTGAAAAATAAAAATGGATCTTCTGAAAATTTGCAACAAAGACGTGACGATCAAATATTTCGCTCGCCAGATCGCCAGAGGGAGTCGTGGGAAGCCGAGAAACAGGATTGGAGCCGAGGGGAAGGTAGGACTAGATACGGGCCAGTAGGATTTGAACCTGAAGGATAGAGGAAAACTGGAACCAGGAGTTTTTTTTTTTTTAATAGCAAAACTGAATACGCCAGCAGTGTGCTGCTGCATTATTCTCTATGACAGTTACACAGTGGGATTACCAGCAATATATATATATATATATATATATATATATATATATATATATATATATATAAACTCAGATTAAGTTGTAATAAACAACTGTCGATGAATAAACAGAAGGGTGGACGAGGGGCTCGAACCGCAGTCCATAAATTGATACTCCGACGCTCTACCATCTAGGCTAACCCAGGCCTCTAGTAGAAAGTATTCAGAGGTAATACTGTATTACATTCCGTCAGAGGCACCAACTAAACATCCTTCCCTCGGCCCAGGAGCTTTAACACTAGACCTAGTGTTATCCACTTCGTCTATGAACAATGTAAGAATAAATCTAGTGTTAAAGCTCCTGGGTTGAAGGAAGGAGTTCAGTTGGGTGACAGTTGGTGCCTCTGACGATATATAATACAATAAGTATTATATTCCGTCAGAGGTATAAGTATTATATTATGTCAATTTTCGGAGCGCGATTCAAGCCCCTGGTCCACAGTTATGCTTATATATTTCGTGACTACTCACATTATTGTTCCTTGATAATGTGAGTAGTCACGAAAGCGCTTGGAATTTCTCTATTCTTTCACATTGGTTGTTTTGCATATTCTGAAATCACCTGTTTACTGTGATCTTATTACACACACACACACACACACACACACACACACACACACACACACACACACACACACACACACACACACACACACACACACACATATATATAGATATATATATATATATATATATATATATATGTATATATATACATACATATATATGCAATAAGATCACA
>NC_091293.1:44585433-44620857 GCF_038502225.1 Cherax quadricarinatus
TGGTAGTGTTGTTGCTACTGTTACTACTGTTCATAGTAATGTTGCTGCTACTGTTACTACTGTTCATTGAAGTGTTACTGCTACTATTACTACTGTTCATGGTAGTGTTACTGCTACTGTTACTACTGTTCATAGTAGTGTTGTTGCTACTGTTACTACTGTTCATGGTAGTGTTGCTGCTACTGTTAACACTGTTCATGTTAGTATTACTGCTACTGTTACTACTGTTCATGGTAGTGTTACTGCTACTGTTACTACTATTCATGGTAGTGTTGCTGCTACTGATACTACTGTTCATGGAAGTGTTACTCCTACTGTTACTACTATTCATAGTAGTGTTGCTGCTACTGTTACTACTGTTCATGGTAGTGTTACTGCTACTGTTACTACTGTTCATGGTAGTGTTACTGCTACTGTTACTACTGTTCATGGTAGTTTGCTGCTACTGTTACTGCAGCTGTTGTTGCTGCTACTGTTACTACTCTTCATGGTAGTGTTGCTGCTACTGTTACTACTGTTCATGGTAGTGTTGCTGCTACTGTAACTACTGTTCATGGTAGTGTTACTGCTACTGTTACTACTGTTCATGGTAGTGTTACTGCTTATGTTACTACTGTTCATGGTAGTGTTACTGCTACTGTTACTACTGTTCATGGTAGTTTGCTGCTACTGTTACTGGCTGTTGTTGCTGCTACTGTTACTACTGTTCATGGTAGTGTTGCTGCTACTGTTACTACTGTTCATGGTAGTGTTGCTGTTACTGCTACTACTGTTAATGGTAGTGTTACTGCTACTGTTACTACTGTTCATGGTAGTGTTACTGCTACTATTACTTCTGTTCATGGTAGTGTTGACGCTACTGTTACTACTGTTCATGGTAGAGTTACTGCTACTGTTACTACTATTCATGGAAGTGTTATTGCTATTGTTACTACTGTTCATGGTAGTGTTACTGCTACTGTTACTACTGTTCATGGTAGTGTTACTCCTACTGTTACTACTGTTCATGGTAGTATTACTGCTACTGTTACTACTGTTCATGGTAGTGTTACTGCTACTGTTACTACTGTTCATGGTAGTGTTACTGCTACTGTTACTACTGTTCATTGTAGTGTTACTGCTACTGTTACTACTGTTCATGGGAGTGTTGCTGCTACTGTTACTACTGTTCATGGTAGTGTTACTGCTACTGTTACTACTGTTCATGGTAGTGTTGCTGCAACTGTTACTACTGTTCATGGTATTGTTACTGCTACTGTTACTACTGTTCATGGTAGTGTTGGTGCTACTGTTACTACTGTTCATGGTAGTGTTACTGCTACTGTTACTACTGTTCACGGTAGTGTTACTGCTACTGTTACTACTGTTCATGGTGGTGTTATTGCTGCTACTGTTACTACTGTTCATAGTAGTGTTGTTGCTACTGTTACTACTGTTCATGGTAGTGTTGCTGCATTACTTAACGCTGTTCATGTTAGTATTACTGCTACTGTTACTACTGTTCATGGTAGTGTTACTGCTACTGTTGCTACTATTCATGGTAGTGTTGCTGCTACTGATACTACTGTTCATGGAAGTGTTACTCCTACTGTTACTACTATTCATGGTAGTGTTGCTGCTACTGTTACTACTGTTCATTGTAGTGTTACTCCTACTGTTACTACTGTTCATGGTAGTGTTGCTGCTACTGTTACTACTGTTCATGATAGTGTTACTCTTACTGTTACTACTGTTCATGGTAGTGTCACTGCTACTGTTACTACTGTTCATTGTAGTGCTGCTGCTACTGTTACTACTGTTCATGGTAGTGTTACTGCTACTGTTACTACTGTTCATGGTAATGTTGTTGCTACTGTTACTACTGTTCATGGTAGATTGCTGCTACTTACTTCAATGTTCATTGTAGTGTTGCTGCTACTGTTACTACTGTTCATGGTAGTGTTGCTGCTACTCTTACTACTGTTCATGGTAGTGTTACTGCTACTGTTACTACTGTTCATAGTAGTATTGCTGTTACTGTTACTACTGTTCATGGTTGTGTTGCTGCTACTGTTACTACTGTTCATGGTAGTGTTACTGCTACTGTTACTACTGTTCATGGTAGTGTTACTGCTACTGTTACTACTGTTCATGGTAGTTTGCTGCTACTGTTACAGCAGCTTTGTTGCTGCTACTGTTATTACTGTTCATGGTAGTGTTGATGCTAGTGTTACTAATGTTCATGGTAGTGTTGCTGCTACTATTACTGCTGTTCATGGTAGTGTTACTGCTACTGTTACTACTGTTCATGGTAGTGTTACTGCTACTGTTACTACTGTTCATGGTAGTTTGCTGCTCTTGTTACAGCAGCTTTGTTGCTGCTACTGTTATTACTGTTCATGGTAGTGTTGATGCTAGTGTTACTAATGTTCATGGTAGTGTTGCTGCTACTATTACTGCTGTTCATGGTAGTGTTACTGCTACTGTTACTACTGTTCATAGTAGTATTGCTGTTACTGTTACTACTGTTCATGGTTGTGTTGCTGCTACTGTTACTGCTGCTGTTGCTGCTGCTACTGTTACTACTGTTCATGGTAGTGTTGCTGCTGCTGTTACTACTGTTCATGGTAGTGTTACTGCTACTGTTACTACTGTTCATGGTAGTGTTACTGCTACTGTTACTACTGTTCATGGTAGTTTGCTGCTACTGTTACAGCAGCTTTGTTGCTGCTACTGTTATTACTGTTCATGGTAGTGTTGATGCTAGTGTTACTAATGTTCATGGTAGTGTTGCTGCTACTATTACTGCTGTTCATGGTAGTGTTACTGCTTCTGTTGCTACTGTTCATGGTAGTGTTGTTGCTACTGTTGCTACTGTTCATGGTAGTGTTACTGCTACTGTTACTACTGTTCATGGTAGTGTTGATGCTAGTGTTACTTCTGTTCATGGTAGTGTTGCTGCTACTGTTTCTACTGTTCATGGTAGTGTTACTGCTACTGTTACTACTGTTCATGGTAGTTTTACTGCTACTGTTACTACTGTTCATGGTAGTGTTACTGCTACTATTACTACTGTTCATGATAGTGTTACTGCTACTGTTACTACTGTTCATGGTAGTGTTGTTGCTTGTTCTACTGTTCGGTAGTGTTACTGCTACTGTTACTACTGTTCATGCTATGTTACTTACTGTTCATGGTATGTTACTGCACGTTACTACTGTTCATGGAGTGTTACTGCAAATGTTACTACTGTTCATGGTAGTGTTCTGCTACTGTTACTACTGTTCATGGCAATTTACTGCTACTGTTACTGCTGTTCATGTATGTTACTGCTACTGTTACTACTGTTCATGGTAGTATTACTGCTACTGTTACTAATGTTCATGGTAGTGTTGCTGCTACTGTTACTATTGTTCATGGTAGTGTTACTGTTACTGTTACTACTGTTCATGGTAGTGTTGCTGCTACTGTTACCACTGTTCATGGTAGTGTTACTGTTACTGTTACTACTGTTCATTGTGTACTCACCTAATTGTACTCACCTAATTGTGGTTGCAGGGGTCGAGACTCAGCTCCTGGCCCCGCCTCTTCACTGATCGCTACTGGATCCTCTCTCTCTCTGCTTCCTGAGCTTTGTCATACCTCTTCTTAAAACTATGTATGGTTCCTGCCTCCACTACTTCACTTGCTAGGCTATTCCACTTGCTGACAACTCTATGACTGAAGAAATACTTCCTAACGTCCCTGTGACTCGTCTGAGTCTTCAGCTTCCAGTTGTGACCCCTTGTCCCTGTGTCCCCTCTCTGGAACATCCTATCTCTGTCCACCTTGTCTATTCCCCGCAGTATCTTGTATGTCGTTATCATGTCTCCCCTGACCCTTCTGTCCTCCAGTGTCGTCAGTCCGATTTCCCTTAACCTTTCCTCGTACGACATTCCCTTGAGCTCTGGGACTAGCCTTGTTGCAAACCTTTGTACTTTCTCTAACTTCTTGACGTGCTTGACCAGGTGTGGGTTCCAGACTGGTGCTGCATACTCCAGTATGGGCCTAACATACACAGTGTACAGTGTCTTGAACGATTCCTTATTAAGGTATCGGAACGCTATTCTCAGGTTTGCCAGGCGCCCGTATGCTGCAGCGGTTATTTGGTTGATGTGTGCCTCCGGTGATGTGCTCGGTGTTATGGTCACCCCAAGGTCTTTCTCCCTGAGTGAGGTCTGTAGTCTTTGTCCACCTAGCCTATACTCTGTCTGCGGTCTTCTTTGCCCCTCCCCAATCTTCATGACTTTGCATTTGGCTGGATTGAATTCGAGAAGCCAGTTACTGGACCACATGTCCAGCCTGTCCAGGTCTCTTTGCAGTCCTGCCTCATCCTCGTCCGATTTAATTCTTCTCATCAACTTCACGTCATCTGCGAACAGGGACACTTCAGAGTCTATTCCTTCCATCATGTCGTTCACATATATCAAAAATAGCACTGGTCCTAGAACTGACCCCTGTGGGACCCCGCTCGTAACGTGTGTATACTCACCTATTTATGGTTGCAGGGGTCGAGACTCAGCTCCTGGCCCTGCCTTTTCAGTGACCGCTACTAGGTCCTCTCTCTCCATGCTCCATGTACTTTATCATGCCACGTCTTAAAACTAGTTATATATGGTTTCTGCCTCCACTACATCACTTGCCAGACTATTCCAAATCCTGACAACTCTATGACTGAAAAAATACTTCCTAACATCCCTTTGACTCATCTGAGTCTTCAGCTTCCAATTTTGACCCCTTGTTTCTGTGTCCCATCTCTGGAACATCCTGTCTCTGTCCACCTTATCTATTCCTCGCAGTATTTTGTATGTCGTTATCATGTCTTCCCTGACCCTCCTGTCCTCCAGTGTCGTCAGGCCGATTTCCCTTAACCTTTCTTCGTAGGACATTTCCCTTAGCTCTGGAACTAGCCTTGTTGCAAACCTTTACACTTTCTCTAATTTTTCGAAGAGCCTGACCAGGTGTGGGTTCCAAACTGATGCTGCATACTCTAGTATGGGCCTGATGTACACGGTGTACAGAGTCTTGAACGATTCTTTAGTGAGATATCGGAACACTATTCTCAGGTTTGCCAAACGCCCAAATGCTACAGCAGTTATCTGATTAATGTGTGCTTCCGGAGACGTGCTAGGTATCATACTCATCCTAAGATCTTTCTCCATGAGTGAGGTTTGCAGCCTTTGGCCACCTAGCCTACACTCCGTCTGCGGTCTTCTTTGCCCTTCCCCGATCTTCATGACGTTGCATTTGGCGGGGTTAAATTCTAGGAGCCAGTTGCTGGACCACGCGTCCAGCCTGTCCAGGTATCTTTGTAGTCCTGCCTGATCCTCGTCTGATTTAATTCTCCTCATTAACTTCACATCATCTGCAAACAGGGACACTTCTGAGTCTATCCCTTCCGTCATGTCATTCACATATACTAAAAATAGCACTGGTCCTAGGACTGACCCCTGTGGGACCCCGCTCGTCATAGGCGCCCACTGTGATACCTCATCACGTACCATGACTCGCTGTTGCCTCCCTGTCAGGTATTCTCTGATCCATTGCAGTGCCCTTCCTGTTATACGTGCCTGATCCTCTAGCTTCTACACTAATCTCTTGTGAGGAACTGTGTCGAGGGCATTCTTGCAGTCCAAGAAAATGCAATCAACCCACCCCTCTCTCTCTCGTGTCTTACTTCTGTTACCTTGTCATTAAACTCCAGTAGGTTTCTGACACAGGATTTTCCTTCCATGAATCCGTGCTGGTTGTCGTTTATAATCTTGTTCCGTTCCACGTGATCCACCACTCTCCTGATAATCTTCTCCTGATAATCATCTTTAGGGACACTGATCTGTAGTTTAGTGCCTCGTTTCTGTCTCCTTTCTTAAAAATGGGGACTACATTTGCCGCTTTCTATACCTCAGGTAGTTGCCCAGTTTCAAGGGATGTGTTGAAGATTGTGGTTAGTGGCACACACAGCCAACACCACTTCTACCAGCGCCACTACCACAACCACTACCATCACTACCACCACTACCATCACACCACCACTACCACCACTACCACCACTACCGCCACTACCACCACCTACCTCCACTACCTCCACTCACCTCCACCTCCACCACCACTACCACCACTCATCACCACCACCATTACCGCCACCACCTTACCACCTATTATTACACACTACTACCACCACCACCACCCTTACCACTATCACCACCACCGCCACCACTGCCACCACCACTACCATCACTACCACCACTACCACCACTACCACCACCACTACCACCACCACTCCATCCACCTACCACCACACCTACCACACCTACCTCCACCACTATTACCAACACCACTCCACCACCACCACCACCACTACCACCACCACCACCGCTACCACCACTACCACTCACCACCAAACTTATCTCCTACATACTGCCGCCATGGTGATATCTCCCTCTATTCCCTCTCTCTCAGCCTGGTCCTCTTGATCCCCCTCTCTTCCATCTCCCTTCATCTCTCTTCTACCTCCCCCTCCTTCCTCCCCCCCCCCTTCCCCTCACCCTTCCCCTTGGCGCCAGCATCGCACAAGCCTCCCCTCCTACAGAAGAATAAGTCCATCTCATGGCTTGCATGTAAGTCCCAACCGACCCCGGGGTCCCAACGCACCGGTGTTCCCAGCTTACCGGGATCCCAACCCACCTCAGCTTACACCCACCTATGTCCCAGCCCACCTGGGATATATATTTAAGACTTAAAACTCTTTTTCACTGAAAAAAATTAAGTTAGAGAGAGAGAGAGAGAGAGAGAGAGAGAGAGAGAGAGAGAGAGAGAGAGAGAGAGAGAGAGAGAGAGACAGACAGACAGACAGACAGACAGACAGACAGACAGACAGAGAGACAGAGAGACAGAGAGAGAGAGAGAGAGAGAGAGAGAGAGAGAGAGAGAGAGAGAGAGAGAGAGAGAGAGAGAGAGAGAGAGAGAGGTGGCTTCAATGGATCGATAGCGCCCGTTTACTAGGGATTTACAAGGCTTCTTTAAACGGATTTACAGCAGATTTACAAGTCCCTTAATGGGAGGATTTGTGTCCGTGTAAACAGATGATAGATTTAGCCGAATGATTTTCTTATAATGAGTGTTTTAATAAGGGAAGTGTGAAGACGTTGTGAACATGTTGTTAGCATGTTGTTAACATGTTGTGAACACGTTGTGAACATGTTGTGAACACGTTGTGAACATGTTAACATGTTGTGAACACATTGTGAACGTGTTAACATTGTGAACATGTGAGAACATGTTGTGAACATGTTGTGAACATGTGTGAGCTGTTTGTGAAGACTTCGACGGTTATTAAGACCTGACGGGTGGAGGGGTATGATGGTGAAGGGTTCTTTTTCTGAGGAAGTTGAGCTACCCACGTTTATTCCCTCCCTACCTTCCTCCATCCCTCCCTCCCTCCCTCCCTCCCTCCCTCCCTCCCACCCTCCATCCCTCCCTCCCTCCCTCCCTCCCTCCCTCCCTCCCTCCCTCCCTCCCTCCCTCCCTCCCTCCCACCCTCCCTCCCTCCCTCCCCTCCCTCCCTCCCTCCCTCCATCCCTCCCTCCCTCCCTCCCTCCCTCCCTCCCTCCCTCCCTCCCCTCCCTCCCTCCCTCCCTCCCTCCATCCCTCCCTCCCTCCCTCCCTCCCTCCCTCCCTCCCTCCCTCCCTCCCTCCCTCGAGGTACTCTAATATCCATAACATTAACATTTTACAATACCATCAAATAAATCTTACATTCACTACTTGACCGTCTTCATTACTGAAATGTTTCGCCTGTGCAAGAGTCTTCTTCAGTCCACTGAAGAGTAAATAAACATACTGGAGACCAGTTAAAGTGAAGGCTGAGTAGAGTCCATAAATCTTGGATGGGAGGAAGGATGGGTAGGGAAGCGCAGGATGGACTGGACTGACACAGTCAAGGAGGTGTTAGAGAGCCAGGGACTTGAACATCAAACAGTCTTGTGAGTGGAGTTAGTGGAGGCAAGTGATTTTATGTATTCCCAGGTGCTGTTGGAGTGTGAAGATGGTAACATTAATGAAGGGAGTGAGGGAGAGCAGGTAGCTGGCAGTAGAGTGTCAGCACTCTGGAGAAGAGGTGGCAGAAGAGTGTCAGCACTCTGGAGGAGAGGCGGCAGTAGAGTGTCAGCACTCTGGAGGAGAGGTGGCAGTAGAGTGTCAGCACTCTGGAGGAGAGGCGACAGTAGAGTGTCAGCACTCTGGAGGAGAGGCGGCAGCAGAGCGTCAGCACTATGGAGGAGAGGTGGCAGTAGAGTGCCAGAACTCTGGGGAGAGGTGGCAGTAGAATGTCAGCACTCTGGAGGAGAGGTGGCAGTAGAGTGTCAGCACTCGGGAGGAGAGGTGGCAGTAAAGTGTCAGCACTCTGGAGGAGAGGCGGCAGCAGAGTGTCAGCACTCTGGAGGAGAGGTGGCAGCAGCAGAGTGTCAGCACTCTGGAGGAGAGGCGGCAGCAGAGTGTCAGCACTCTGGAGGAGAGGTGGCAGTAGAGTGTCAGCACTCTGAAGGAGAGGTGGTAGTAGAGTGTCAGCACTCTGGAGAAGAAGTGGCAGTAGAGTGTCAGCACTCTGGAGGAGAGGTGGCAGTAGAGTGTCAGCACTCTGGAGGAGAGGTGTTAGTAGAGTGTCAGCACTCTAGAGGAGAGGTGGCAGAAGAGTGTCAGCACTCTGGAGGAGAGGTAGTAGTAGAGTGTCAGCACTCTGGAGGAGAGGTGGCAGAAGAGTGTCAGCACTCTGGAGGAGAGGCGGCAGTAGAGTGCCAGTACTCTGGAGGAAAGGTGGCAGTAGAGTGTCAGCACTCTGGAGGAGAGGTGGCAGTAGAGTGCCAGTACTCTGGAGGAAAGGTGGCAGTAGAGTGTCAGCACTCTGGAGGAGAGGCGGCAGTAGAGTGCCAGTACTCTGGAGAAAAGGTGGCAGTAGAGTGTCAGCACTCTGGAGGAGAGGTGGCAGAAGAGTGTCAGCACTCTAGAGGACAGGTGGCAGTAGAGTGCCAGTACTCTGTAGGAAAGGTGGCAGTAGAGTGTCAGCACTCTGGAGGAGAGGTGGCAGTAGAGTGTCAGCACTCTGGAGGAGAGGCGACAGTAGAGTGTCAGCACTCTGGAGGAGAGGCGGCAGCAGAGCGTCAGCACTCTGGAGGAGAGGTGGCAGTAGAATGTCAGCACTCTGGAGGAGAGGTGGCAGTAGAGTGTCAGCACTCTGGAGGAGAGGTGGTAGTAGAGTGTCAGCACTCTGGAGAAGAAGTGGCAGTAGAGTGTCAGCACTCTGGAGGAGAGGTGGCAGTAGAGTGTCAGCACTCTGGAGGAGAGGCGGCAGCAGAGTGTCAGCACTCTGGAGGAGAGGTGGCAGTAGAGTGTCAGGACTCTGGAGGAGAGGTGGTAGTAGAGTGTCAGCACTCTGGAGAAGAAGTGGCAGTAGAGTGTCAGCACACTGGAGGAGAGGTGGCAGTAGAGTGTCAGCACTCTGGAGGAGAGGCGGCAGCAGAGTGTCAGCACTCTGGAGGAGAGGTGGCAGTAGAGTGTCAGCACTCTGGAGGAGAGGTGGCAGTAGAGTGTCAGCACTCTGGAGGAGAGGCGGCAGCAGAGTGTCAGCACTCTGGAGGAGAGGTGGCAGTAGAGTGTCAGCACTCTGGAGAAGAGGTGGTAGTAGAGTGTCAGCACTCTGGAGAAGAAGTGGCAGTAGAGTGTCAGCACTCTGGAGGAGAGGTGTTAGTAGAGTGTCAGCACTCTGGAGGAGAGGTGGCAGAAGAGTGTCAGCACTCTGGAGGAGAGGTAGTAGTAGAGTGTCAGCACTCTGGAGGAGAGGTGGCAGAAGAGTGTCAGCACTCTGGAGGAGAGGCGGCAGTAGAGTGTCAGCACTCTAGAGGAGAGGTGGCAGTAGAGTGCCAGTACTCTGTAGGAGAGGTGGCAGTAGAGTGTCAGCACTCTGGAGGAGAGGCAGTAGTAGTAGAGTGTCAGCACTCTGGAGGAGAGGTAGTAGTAGAGTGTCAGCACTCGGGAGGCTCATCTTAATTGGCCAAAGACTGCAAACCTCACTCAAGGAAAAAGATCTTGGGGTGAGTATAATACCGAGCACATCTCCTGAGGCACACATCAGCCAGATAACTGCTACAGCATATAGGCGCCTGGCAAACTTAAGAATAGGGTTCCGATACCTCAGTAAGGAATCGTTCAAGACTCTGTACACCATGTACGCCGGGCCCATACTGGAGTATGCAGCACCAGTTTGAAATGCACACCTGGTCAAGCACGTCAAGAAATTAGAGAAAGTGCAAAGATTTGCAACAAGACTAGTCCAGAGCTAAGGGGATTGTTCTACGAAGAAAGGTTAAGGGAAATCGGCCTGACGACACTGAAGGACAGGAGGGTCAGGGGAGACATGATAACGACATAAAATACTGCGCGGAATAGACAAGGTGGACAAAGACGGGATGTTCCAGAGATGGGACACAGAAACAAGGGGTCACAATTGGAAGTTGAAGAGTCAGATGAGTCAAAGGGATGTTAGGAAGTATTTCTTCAGTCATAGAGATGTCAGGCAGCGGAACAGCCTAGAAAGTGATGTAGTGGAGGCGGGAACCATACATAGTTTTAAGACGAGGTTTGATAAAGTTCATGGAGCGGGGAGAGGACCAAGTAGCAATCAGTGAAGAGGCGGGGCCAGGAGCTATGAATTGACCCCTGAAACCATAAATAGGTGAGTACACACACACACACACACCACACTCAATAACCAGGATTCCTTCGGATGTTTATTACTTAACAGTTTTGAGACACACACACAACTGCTGTAAACCTTTGTAAGTGTGACATTTTAAGAACAATAATATTTAAGAAAGAAGGAACATTGCAGCAGGCCTACTGGCCCATGCGAGGCAGGTCCAATTCTCCTACCGGCTTAAGCCATGACCCAATCTACACAGGTCAGGCCACATTCTCTTAAGGAAGGAGCACGGAATCTGACCTAGTTGTACAAGCTAGTCAGGTCCAACTCACACCCACCCACACCTACTCATGTATTTATCTAACCTATTTTTAAAACTACACAACGTTTTAGCTTCTATGACGGTACTCGGGAGTTTGTTCCACTCATCCACAACTCTATTACCAAACCAGTGCTTTCCTATATCCTTCCTGAATCTGAATTTTTCCAACTTAAAACCATTGCTGCGAGTCCTGTCTTGGCTAGATATTTTTAGCACGCTATTTACATCCCCTTTATTTATTCCTGTTTTCCATTTATACACCTCAATCATATCCCCCCTGATTCTACACCTTTCTAGAGAGTGCAGATTCAGGGCCCGCAGTCTATCCTCACAGGGAAGATTCCTGATACATGGGATCAACTTTGTCATCCTCCTCTGTACGTTTTCCAGAGCATTTATATCCATTCTGTAATACGGTGACCAGAACTGAGCAGCATAATCTAAATGAGGCCTAACCAAGGATATATAGAGTTGAAGAACAACCTGAGGACTCCTATTATTTATGCTTCTTGATATGAAGCCAAGGATTCTGTTAGCTTTATTGCGAACACTAATGCACTGTTGTCTTGGTTTTAGATTACTGCTAACCAGAACTCCTAAATCCTTTTCGCAATCAGTAATATTAAGATCTACATTATTTAGTTTATACAACACACCCCTGTGGTACACCGCTTGTGACGCTTCCTCACTCTGATTTCTCCCCATTTATGTAAACTCTCTGCTGCCTATCTGTTAGCCACGCCTCTATCCAGGAAAAAAATTCTCTTCCTATTCCGTGTGCCTTAATTTTCCTCAATAGCTTCTGATGTAGGACTCTATCAAAAGCCTTACTGAAGACCATATACACTATCGTATTCACTACCATGGTCTACCTCTTCGAATACTTTTAGTGTTGAGATTCATTAATCAATTTATGCCTTTCAAGATGGCTACGAATTGCTTCTGCAGTTATTGATTCCATAAATTTTCCTACTATGGAGGTTAGGCTTATTGATCTATAGTTCGAAGCTAAGGACCTGATCACCTGCCTTGTAAATAGGTATTACATTGGCTATTTTCCAATTATCTGACACTATGCCAGTTTGTAGTGATATGTTGAAAAGATTAACCAAAGGTTTGCTAAGTTCCCCTTTACATTCCTTTAGAACCTTTGCATACAGTTCATCAGGGTCCAGGGATTTGTTAGGTTACAATTTATCTATTTGCCTAAGGACCGTATCACTAATTACCCTAATCGTGCATAATTTATTATCATCCTGTTCTACATAATCTATTATTTCAGGAATATCGCTAGTATTTTCCTGGGTGAAAACTGAGAGGAAGTAGGTATTGAGAATTTCACACATATCCTTATCACTGTCAGTGATCTGACCAGAGTTACTCTTAAATGGGCCAATCTTGTCCCTAATCTTACTTCTATATAAATGAAAGAACCCTTTTGGGTTAGTCTTTGAATCCTTTACGACCTTAGGCTCATAATCCCTTTTTGCTTTTCTTATTCCTTTCTTTATTTCTCTCTTTAATTGAATATATTGATTTCTTAACTGCCCATCCCATCTTTTGATACACCTATATATGCCTCTCTTTTGACCAATGAGATGTTTTAATCTATTGTTCATTCATTTGGGATCATTTTTGTTAAATCTAATTTCCCTACTCGGAACAAAAGTTGTCTGGGCAGCTAGAACTATGCTCTGAAAAACGTCATATTGGCAACAAAGATCACCTACCTGACCCATAGTCAGGATATCCCAATTTAGCCCACCCAGGTAATTTTTCAGTCCCATGAAGTCGACCAAGCGAAAATCTGGGACAGAGATTTGATTGCAGTTACTGGGCAATTCCATGATATATTGAAACTAAGTGATTTGTGATCACTTTCCCCAAGCTCATCATTAACCTCAAGATTATTAATTAGTGAATCTTTGTTGGCAAGAACCAAGTCAAGCAGATTGCTTCTTCTAGTTAGTTCTGTCACAACCTGTTCTAAAAAGCAATCCTGAACCGTATCAAGAAAGCCACTAGACTCAAGATTTCCTGTCATATTGTTCAAATCAGTTTGTCTAAAGTTAAAATCTCCCATTAACACAACATTTTCATATCTAGATGCCTTATGAATTTCGTCCCATAACAGCTTACTGCACTCTCTGTCAAGGTTTGGGGGCCAATAAATCACGCCCAAAATTAATTTGTCACGACCCTCGAGAAACTGTAGCCAAACAGATTCAGTATTCTAAGTTTCTAATCTTATATCATGTCTAAGACAACAATTTAAATTTTCTCTGACTTACATCGCCCCTCCACCACCCTTCCTGTTGACCCTGTCAGTGTGGAATAGTTTATAACCCTGTATGTTGGATTCAGAAGGCATTTCTCTATCTTTCAGGTTGAACTAGGTCTCTGTTATACCAATAATATCTATATTACCTGCACTTGCAAGTAATCTTAGCTCATCTATCTTATTTCTTAGACTCTTACTATTTGTAATACACACATACACACACACACACACACACACACACACACACACACACACACACATACACACACACACACACACATACACACACACACACACACACACACACATACACACACACACACACACACACACACACACATACACACACACACACACACACATACACATACACACACACACACAAACACACACACACACACACACACACACATACACATACATACACACACACAAACACACCCATATACACACACACACACACACACACACACACACACACACACACACACACACACACTCACACAGGAGCTCGGACTCGACCCCCGCAACCTCAACTAGGTGAGTACACACACACACACACACACACACACACACACACACACACACACACACACACACACACACACACACACCCACACACACACACGCACACACATTATATGTATATATGTCGTGCCGAATAGGCAGAACTTGCGATCTTGGCATAAATAGCAACGTTCATCTTGCCATATAGGACAAGTGAAAATTTGTGTATGCAATAATTTCGCCAAAATCTTTCTGAAACTAACGAAAAAAATATATTTCACTGTGTTTGTTTAGTATTAAATTATTGTAAACAAATCTTAAATATATTTAGTTGGGTTAGGCTAAAATAAATTGTTCTTTTTATAATAAGGTTAGGTAAGTTTTCTAAGATTCTTTTGGTGCAAAATTAAAAATTTTTGCATTAACATTAATGAAAAAATATATCCTTATACGTATAAGAGAAAATTTTAGAAAGAACTTAATTTTAAATGAGTTCTTGCTAATTGACCAGTTTTACATATTCGACACGACATAAACCATACCCCCGGCCGGGATTGAACCCGCGGTCATAGAGTCTCAAAACTCCAGCCCGTCGCGTTAGCCACTAGACCAGCTAGCCACAATTGTGGCTAGCTGGTCTAGTGGCTAACGCGACGGGCTGGAGTTTTGAGACTCTATGACCGCGGGTTCAATCCCGGCCGGGGGTATGGTTTATTTGCAATCGTGTCATTACGATTTCTTGAGTCATGTCGACACGACATATATATATATATATATATATATATATATATATATATATATATATATATATATATATATATATATATATATATATATATATATATAGATATATATATAGATATATATATAAATATATATATATATATATATATATATATATATATATATATATATATATATATATATATATATATATATATATATATATATATATTATATATATAAATTTTGTACCAATATAAAAAAAAAATTCATCCTAGTGAGCTTGCTGGCATACTCCATCTCTCTTCCCCTCCTCCTCCTCCTCCTCCTCATCCTCCTCCTCCCTGCTCCCTTTCTTTCCCTGGCGCCAACAACAGTGGCTTCTGTAGAGAGAGGAGGGAAGGGAGACGTTATCTGGCAGAGCGCCAAGAGGTGACGAGAGAGAGAGAGAGAGAGAGAGAGAGAGAGAGAGAGAGAGAGAGAGAGAGAGAGAGAGAGAGAGAGAGAGATTACCTAGCTGTGGAAACTTTACCAGATTTTTTGATTCACAAAAAGTATCTACAGATATTATCTTAGGATGTTACTATAGATACTATCTTTAAATACTGATATAGATACTGCCAATGGATACTGACATAATTCTAACATCACTGGACTTGGAAACAAGCCATTGACAATATTCCCACACACCCAGCCCCAGACCTAGACTCCTGGAACACCGTGATCATCAGGAACTGCAAGAAACCCCTTACACCTGCCTTAAATATTCTATGGAGAGGGAGCATAGACACGAGGGTCATCTCACAGTTACTAAAAACAACGGATATAAGTCCACTTCGACGGCACTAAAGTCATACACCATAAAAGTTTCTGAAAGGATTTTAAGAAGCAAGATCGCCAATCACTTGCATACCCAACCACTGCACAACCCAGGGCAACACGGGTTTAGAGCACGTCGCTCCTGCCTGTCCCAACTACTGGACCATTATGCATAGCCTTGGATACACTGAAAGACAAACAGAATCCAGGTGTATACATAGACTTTGTGGAAACCTTCGACAAGTGCAATCATGGTGTAATAAAATACAAAATGCGTGATTTAGGAATAACAGGAACACAAAGAATAACAGTAAACAGTTAAGTCATAGGCGGTTACAGTTAAAAGCTGTGTTCCACAGGGCACAGTACTCGTCTTGATCCTCATAACTAACATAGACTGAGACGTAACTCATAAATAGCACCGTGTGTACATATACTAGCATCAACATGAGAGCGGATATAAAATAAGTTTCCTAATGAACCGCAGAAAACATTATAATGTTCAGTGAGGACAAATTTTAATTACTCTGTTATGGAAAACTTGAGGAAATAAAAGTTAGAATGGGGTATAAAATAAATTCTAACCACACAATACAGATAGAAACTAATGTGAAGGACTTAGGAGTTGTGGGGAATTTCGTAATTCCCCAGAATAGTTATGCCCATCCCCCAGGTGGGGGAATATAATGAAGGGGGACACGACGCCTAGACGGGTGTTATTTTTGTATATACTTAATTACTAAGAAGTAACACCTAGGCTAATTATACACTACAATTACTACATTACTGTTACATATATTTAAGTTAAGTTAGAGATACTCGTTTAGCTTAAGGCAGTGGTTACACTTCCCATAAACAATAACGCCTTAGACACCCCAGCCCGACAGTTAAGAGCCGACGAGGGTAGGCCGAGCCGACGGCAGGCAGTCCCAACAAAGCTAGTGACCGTGATACACAATTCCACGGCCGTGCGCGGTGAATTACCAATCATGTAACTTACGTACCAGCCGCGTGCAGGCAGTCTCGGTAACAGGGGCAGGCAGCTTTAACGGACTCATCAGGTATTTCTCAGGTGATACCCGGTCTTCTACCTCCGCGTAAGTATTCAAGACCTGGAATATTCATCTGTACCCTGTATACTCGTGCAGGGATTGGCCACTCAGAGCCAGAGATTACCACCATCAGCTGCCTATATACACTGCCTACTGTGAGGAATAAAGGTTAGTACAAATTGACTGAGTTACCTTGAAGTGTCGCTGCAGGTTTCACACTTGAATTCACGACTGAAACAAGGGACCACTAACCCGGCTCAGCCGTGACCCAGACACTGCCTTAACTCCCCACGTGACTGATAATGTCACCCTCAAAGATCACAACAGTGTTACTATCACATCTGCGAGAAAAATGATAAGATGGATAATGAGAATCTTCATAACAAGTGATGCCAAACAAGTCATAATTCCCTTTAAATCACTTGTTCTCTTCAGGCCGGAATATTGCTGTTCACTAACAGCCTCTTTCAAGGCAAGCGAAATTGCAGCTGTGGAGAACGTACAGAGGACCTTCACTGCGTGTACTAAAAGTACAATAAAGTATCTTATTTACTGGGGACGTTTGAAATCCTTTGCAAAAAAGGCGAGAGAGATACATCATAATTTACACCTAGATAATCCTAGAGGGGCTGGTTCCAAATCTGTACACAGAAATCACTCCCTGCGGAAGCAAAAGACTGGGCAGGCGGTGCAACACACCCTCCAATGAAAAGTAGGGGCGCTATTAGTACACTAAAAGCAAACACAGTAAGTGTCCTGGGCCCAAGACTGTTCAACAGCTTCCCACCAGGCATGAAGAGAATTACCAACAGACTCCTGACTGCCTTCAAGACGGAGCTGGACAGACACCTAAAGTCAGTACCCGATCAGCCGGGCTGTGGTTCGTAATTTGGACTACGTGTGGCCAACAGTAACAGCCTGATTGATCAGGCCCTGTTCTACCAGGAGGCCTGGTCAAGTACTGGATCGCGGGGGGCGCTGACCCCTGGAACAATCTCCTGGTAGATACTGTGTGAACTGAATGACTCCTCTGGGTTTATCGCTCTCCAATAGTTAATTAAATATTAATAATAAAACAATTATTAATCGAGATAATAAAAAAATAATGGCTAAGCCGCGTGCCTTTCTGCGTGGCTGTCTGCGTGGCTGTCTGCGTGGCTGTCTGCGTGGCTCTCTGCGTGACTGTCTGCGTGGCTCTCTGCGTGACTGTCTGCGTGGCTGTCTGCGTGGCTGTCTGCGTGGCTGTCTGCGTGGCTCTCTGCGTGACTGTCTGCGTGGCTCTCTGCGTGACTGTCTGCGTGGCTGTCTGTGTGGCTCTCTGCGTGACTGTCTGCGTGGCTGTCTGCGTGACTGTCTGCGTCGCTGTCTGCGTGGCTGTCTGCGTGGCTGTCTGCGTGGCTGTCTGCGTGACTGTCTGCGTGGCTGTCTGCGTGGCTCTCTGCGTGACTGTCTGCGTGGCTCTCTGCGTGACTCTCCGCGTGGCTGTCTGTGTGGCTCTCTGCGTGACTGTCTGCGTGGCTGTCTGCGTGACTGTCTGCGTGGCTGTCTGTGTGGCTGTCTGCGTGACTGTCTGCGTGGCTGTCTGCGTGACTGTCTGCGTGGCTGTCTGTGTGGCTGTCTGCGTGACTGTCTGCGTGACTGTCTGCGTGGCTGTCTGTGTGGCTCTCTGCGTGACTGTCTGCGTGGCTGTCTGCGTGGCTGTCTGCGTGGCTGTCTGCGTGACTGTCTGCGTGGCTGTCTGTGTGGCTGTCTGCGTGACTGTCTGCGTGACTGTCTGCGTGGCTGTCTGCGTGACTGTCTGCGTGGCTGTCTGTGTGGCTGTCAGCGTGACTGTCTGCGTGACTGTCTGCGTGGCTGTCTGCGTGACTGTCTGCGTAGCTGTCTGCGTGACTGTCTGTGAGGCTGTTTGCGTGGCTGTCTGCGTGATTGTCTGCGTGATTGTCTGCGTGGCTGTCTGCGTGGCTGTCTGCGTGGCTGTCTGCGTGGCTGTCTGCGTGACTGTCTGCGTGACTGTCTGCGTGACTGTGTGACTGTCTTCGTGGCTGTCTGCGTGGCTGTCTGCTGACTGTCTGCGTGGCTGTCTGCGTGGCTGTCTGCGTGGCTGTCTGCGTGGCTGTCTGCGTGGCTGTCTGCGTGGCTGTCTGCGTGGCTGCCTGCGTGACTGTCTGCGTGATTGCCTGCGAGGCTGTCTGTGTGACTGTCTGTGTGACTGTGTGTGTGGCTGTCTGCGTGGCTGTCTGTGTGGCTGTCTGTGTGACTGTCTGTGTGGCTGACTGCGTGGCTGTCTGCGTGGCTGTCTGCGTGACTGTCTGTGTGGCTGTCTGCGTGGCTGTCTGCGTGACTGTCTGCGTGGCTGTCTGTGTGACTGTCTGTGTGACTGTCTGCGTGGCTGTCTGCGTGGCTGTATGTGTGGCTGTCTGCGTGGCTGACTGCGTGGCTGTCTGCGTGGCTGACTGCGTGGCTGTCTGCGTGACTGTCTGCGTGGCTGTCTGCGTGGCTGTCTGCGTGGCTGTCTGCGTGACTGTCTGCGTGGCTGTCTGTGTGGCTGTCTGCGTGACTGTCTGCGTGACTGTCTGCGTGGCTGTCTGCGTGACTGTCTGCGTGGCTGTCTGTGTGGCTGTCTGCGTGACTGTCTGCGTGACTGTCTGCGTGGCTGTCTGCGTGACTGTCTGCGTAGCTGTCTGCGTGACTGTCTGTGAGGCTGTTTGCGTGGCTGTCTGCGTGATTGTCTGCGTGATTGTCTGCGTGGCTGTCTGCGTGGCTGTCTGCGTGGCTGTCTGCGTGACTGTCTGCGTGACTCTCTGCGTGACTGTCTGCGTGGCTGTCTGCGTGACTGTCTGCGTGGCTGTCTGCTGACTGTCTGCGTGACTGTCTGCGTGGCTGTCTGCGTGACTGTCTGCGTGGCTGTCTGCGTGACTGTCTGCGTGGCTGTCTGCGTGACTGTCTGCGTGATTGCCTGCGTGGCTGTCTGTGTGACTGTCTGTTTGACTGTGTGTGTGGCTGTCTGCGTGGCTCTCTGTGTGGCTGTCTGTGTGACTGTCTGTGTGGCTGACTGCGTGGCTGTCTGCGTGGCTGTCTGCGTGACTGTCTGTGTGGCTGTCTGCGTGGCTGTCTGCGTGACTGTCTGCGTGGCTGTCTGTGTGACTGTCTGTGTGACTGTCTGCGTGGCTGTCTGCGTGGCTGTATGTGTGGCTGTCTGCGTGGCTGACTACGTGGCTGTCTGTGTGGCTGTCTGCGAGGCTGACTGCGTGGCTCTCTGTGTGGCTGTCTGCGTGGCTGACTGCGTGGCTGTCTGCGTGGCTGACTGCGTGGCTGTCTGCGTGGCTGTCTGCGTGGCTGTCTGTGGCTGTCTGCGTGGCTGACTGCGTGGCTGTCTGCGTGGCTGTCTGCGTGGCTGTCTGTGTGGCTGTCTGCGTGGCTGTCTGTGTGGCTGTCCTCGTGGCTGACTGCGTGGTTGTCTGGCTGTCTGCATACCTGACTGCGTGGCTGTCTGCGTGGCTTTCTGTGTGGCTGTCTGCGTGGCTGTCTGTGTCTCTATCTGCGTAGCTGTCTGCGTGGTTGTCTGCGTGGCTGTCTGCGTGGCTGTCTGTGTGGCTGTCTGCGTGGCTGACTGCGTGGCTGTGTGGCTGTCTGCGTGGCTGACAGCGTTGTTGTCTGCGTGGCTTTCTGTGTGGCTGTCTGCGTGGCTGACTTCGTGGCTGTCTGCGTGGCTGTCTGCATGGCTGTCTGTGTGGCTGTCTGTGTGGCTGCTTGCGTAGCTGTCTGCGTGGCTGTCTGCGTGGCTGACTGCGTGGCTATCTGTGTGGCTGTCTGCGTGGCTGTCTGTTTGTCTGTCTGCGTGGCTGTCTGCGTGGCTTACTGCGTGGCTGTCTGTGTGGCTGACTGCGTGGCTGTCTGTGTGGCTGTCTGCGTGGCTGACTTCGTGGCTGTCTGCGTGGCTGTCTGTGTGGCTGTCTGTGTGGCTGTCTGTGTGGCTGTTTGCGTAGCTGTCTGGGTGGCTCTCTGCGTGACTGTCTGCGTGGCTGTCTGTGTGGCTGTCTGCGTGGCTGTCTGCGTGGCTGTCTGCGTGGCTGTCTGCGAGACTGTCTGCGTGGCTGTCTGTGTGGCTGTCTGCGTGACTGTCTGCGTGACTGTCTGCGTGGCTCTCTGCGTGACTGTCTGCGTGGCTGTCTGCGTGGCTGTCTGCGTGGCTGTCTGCGTGGCTGTCTGCGTGACTGTCTGCGTGGCTCTCTGCGTGACTGTCTGCGTGGCTGTCTGCGTGGCTGTCTGCGTGGCTGTCTGCGTGGCTGTCTGCGTGACTGTCTGCGTGACTGTGTGACTGTCTGCGTGGCTGTCTGCTGGCTGTCTGCGTGACTGTCTGCGTGGCTGTCTGCGTGGCTGTCTGCGTGACTGTCTGCGTGGCTGTCTGCTGACTGTCTGCGTGACTGTCTGCGTGGCTGTCTGCGTGGCTGTCTGCTGACTGTCTGCGTGACTGTCTGCGTGGCTGTCTGCGTGACTGTCTGCGTGGCTGTCTGCGTGGCTGTCTGCGTGCCTGTCTGCGTGACTGTCTGCGTGGCTGTCTGCGTGACTGCGTGATTGCCTGCGTGTCTGTCTGTGTGACTGTCTGTGTGACTGTGTGTGTGGCTGTCTGCGTGGCTGTCTGTGTGGCTGTCTGTGTGACTGTCTGTGTGGCTGACTGCGTGGCTGTCTGTGTGGCTGTCTGTGTGACTGTCTGTGTGGCTGACTGCGTGGCTGTCTGCGTGGCTGTCTGCGTGACTGTCTGTGTAGCTGTCTGCGTTGCTGTCTGCGTGGCTGACTGCGTGGCTGTCTGTGTGACTGTCTGTGTGACTGTCTGCGTGGCTATCTGCGTGGCTGTTTGTGTGGCTGTCTGCGTGGCTGACTGCGTGGCTGTCTGCGTGGCTGTCTGCGTGGCTGTCTGCGTGGCTGTCTGTGTGGCTGTCTGCGTGGCTGACTGCGTGGCTGTCTGCGTTGCTGTCTGCGTGGCTGTCTGTGTGGCTGTCTGCGTGGCTGTCTGTGTGGCTGTCCTCGTGGCTGACTGCGTGGTTGTGTGGCTGTCTGCGTACCTGACTGCGTGGCTGTCTGCGTGGCTTTCTGTGTGGCTGTCTGCGTGGCTGTCTGTTTCTCTATCTGCGTAGCTGTCTGCGTGGTTGTCTGCGTGGCTGTCTGCGTGGCTGTCTGTGTGGCTGTCTGCGTGGCTGACTGCGTGGCTGTGTGGCTGTCTGCGTGGCTGACAGCGTGGTTGTCTGCGTGGCTTTCTGTGTGGCTGTCTGCGTGGCTGACTTCGTGGCTGTCTGCGTGGCTGTCTGCATGGCTGTCTGTGTGGCTGTCTGTGTGGCTGTTTGCGTAGCTGTCTGCGTGGCTGTCTGCGTGGCTGACTGCGTGGCTGTCTGTGTGGCTGTCTGCGTGGCTGTCTGTTTGTCTGTCTGCGTGGCTGTCTGCGTGGCTGACTGCGTGGCTGTCTGTGTGGCTGTCTGTGTGGCTGTCTGTGTGGCTGTTTGCGTAGCTGTCTGCGTGGCTCTCTGCGTGACTGTCTGCGTGGCTGCCTGTGTGGCTGTCTGCGTGGCTGTCTGCGTGGCTGTCTGCGTGGCTGTCTGTGTGGCTGTCTGCGTGGCTGTCTGGGTGTCTGTCTGCGTGTCTGTCTGCGTGACTGTCTGCGTGACTGTCTGCGTGGCTGTCTGCGTGGCTGTCTGCGTGGCTGTCTGCGTGGCTGTCTGCGTGACTGTCTGCGTGACTGTCTGCGTGGCTCTCTGCGTGACTGTCTGCGTGACTGTCTGCGTGGCTGTCTGCGTGGCTGTCTGCGTGGCTGTCTGCGTGGCTGTCTGCGTGACTGTCTGCGTGACTGTCTGCGTGACTGTGTGACTGTCTGCGTGGCTGTCTGCTGACTGTCTGCGTGACTGTCTGCGTGGCTGTCTGCGTGACTGTCTGCGTGGCTGTCTGCGTGGCTGTCTGCGTGGCTGTCTGCGTGACTGTCTGCGTGGCTGTCTGCGTGACTGTCTGCGTGGCTGTCTGCGTGACTGCGTGATTGCCTGCGTGTCTGTCTGTGTGACTGTCTGTGTGACTGTGTGTGTGGCTGTCTGCGTGGCTGTCTGTGTGGCTGTCTGTGTGACTGTCTGTGTGGCTGACTGCGTGGCTGTCTGCGTGGCTGTCTGCGTGACTGTCTGTGTGACTGTCTGCGTGGCTGTTTGCGTGACTGTCTGCGTGGCTATCTGTGTGACTGTCTGTGTGACTGTCTGCGTGGCTGTCTGCGTGGCTGTTTGTGTGGCTGTCTGCGTGGCTGACTGCGTGGCTGTCTGTGTGGCTGTCTGCGTGGCTGTCTGCGTGGCTGACTGTGTGGCTGTCTGCGTGGCTGACTGCGTGGCTGTCTGCGTGGCTGACTGCGTGGCTGTCTGCGTGGCTGTCTGCGTGGCTGTCTGTGTGGCTGTCTGCGTGGCTGACTGCGTGGCTGTCTGCGTGGCTGACTGCGTGGCTGTCTGCGTGGCTGTCTGCGTGGCTGTCTGTGTGGCTGTCTGCGTGGCTGTCTGTGTGGCTGTCCTCGTGGCTGACTGCGTGGTTGTTTTTCTGTCTGCGTACCTGACTGCGTGGCTGTCTGCGTGGCTTTCTGTGTGGCTGTCTGCGTGGCTGTCTGTGTCTCTATCTGCGTAGCTGTCTGCGTGGTTGTCTGCGTGGCTGTCTGCGTGGCTGACTGCGTGGCTGTCTGTGTGGCTGTCTGCGTGGCTGACTGCGTGGCTGTCTGGGTGTCTGCGTGGCTGACTGTGTGGCTGTCTGCGTGGCTTTCTGTGTGGCTGTCTGCGTGGCTGACTTCGTGGCTGTCTGCGTGGCTGTCTGCATGGCTGACTGCGTGGCTGTCTGTGTGGCTGTCTGCGTGGCTGTCTGTTTGTCTGTCTGCGTGGCTGTCTGCGTGGCTGACTGCGTGGCTGTCTGTGTGGCTGACTGCGTGGCTGTCTGTGTGGCTGTCTGCTTGGCTGACTTCGTGGCTGTCTGCGTGGCTGTCTGTGTGGCTGTCTGTGTGGCTGTTTGCGTAGCTGTCTGCGTGGCTGTCTGCGTGGCTGTCTGTGTGGCTGTCTGCGTGGCTGTCTGGGTGGCTGTCTGCGTGGCTGAATGCGTGGCTGTCTGTGTGGCTGTCTGCGTGGCTGTCTGTTTGTCTGTCTGCGTGGCTGTCTGCGTGGCTGACTGCGTGGCTGTCTGTGTGGCTGACTGCGTGGCTGTCTGTGTGGCTGTCTGCGTGGCTGACTTCGTGGCTGTCTGCGTGGCTGTCTGTGTGGCTGTCTGTGTGGCTGTTTGCGTAGCTGTCTGCGTGGCTGTCTGCGTGGCTGTCTGTGTGGCTGTCTGCGTGGCTGTCTGTGTGGCTGTCTGCGTGGCTGAATGCGTGGCTGTCTGTGTGGCTGTCTGCGTGGCTGTCTGTGTGGCTGTCTGCGTGGATGACTGTGTGGCTGACTGCATGGCTGTCTGCGTGACTGTCTGCGTGGCTGACTGCGTGGCTATCTGCGAGGCTTTCTGTGCGGCTGTCTGTGTGGCTGACTTCGTGGCTGTCTGTGTGGCTGTCTGCGTGGCTGACTGTCTGCGTGACTGTGTGACTGACTGTCTGCGTGGCTGACTGTGTGACTGGCTGTCTGCGTGATTGTCTGCATGGCTGACTGTATGACTGGCTGTCTACCTGACTGTGTGACTGGCTGTCTGCGTGGCTGTGTGACTGGCTGTCTGCGTGGCTGTGTGACTGGCTATCTGCGTGGCTGTGTGACTGGCTGTCTGCGTGGCTGACTGTGTGACTGGCTGTCTTTGTGACTGACTGTGTGACTGGCTGTCTGCGTGGCTGACTGTGTGACTGGCTGTCTGCGTGGCTGACTGTGTGGCTGGCTGTCTGCGTGGCTGACTGTCTGCGTGGCTGACTGTGTGACTGGCTGTCTGCGTGGTTGACTGTGTGACTGGCTGTTTGCGTGGCTAACAGTGTGACTGGCTGTCTGCGTGGCTGATTGTGTGACTGGCTGTCTGTGTGGCTGACTGTGTGACTGGCTGTCTGCATGGCTGACTGTGTGACTGGCTGTCTGTGTGGTTGATTGCGTGACTGGCTGTCTGCATGGCTGTGTGACTGGCTGTCTGTGTGGCTGACTGTGTGACTGGCTGCCTGTGTGGCTGACTGTGTGACTGGCTGTCTGTGTGGTTGATTGTGTGACTGGCTGTCTGCGTGGCTGTGTGACTGGCTGTCTGCGTGGCTGACTGGTTATGTGACTGAGTTAAAGCCTATGTCAGAACTATTAAACACCTCAAATGATGTAGTTGAAGTTTTAGCAGTAAAGTTCGAAAACCAAAACCTTGTCATTGTGGTGGTATTCAAGACTCCGGATGCAACCTCCCAACAATTCCATCAACAACTTCTGAAAATTGACCACTGTCTGTAAAACTTCCCAACTCCTGCCCCAAACATCTTGCTACTAGTTTATTTCAATATGAGACACCTAAAATGGAGGAATGTACCAAATAATTTTTTAGTAGAGATCACCCCAGGAGGCAGCTCACATGAAAATTCACACATATATGAGCTATTAAATCTCTGCACCAATTTCACCTTAAACCAGCAAATAATAGAGCCTACAAGACTATAAAACACACTGGACCTCATCCTCACTAACAATTGTGATGTGATACGGGATATAACCGAATCAAAGACAGTACACTCAGATCACAACATATAGAGGTACAGACATGTATGCACAGGGCTCCTGACCAGCAAAATATGATCAGTTATGAGGAAGCCTTCAACAAATTCAACTTCAATAACAAAAATATACAGTGGGAACAAGTCAACTATGTCCTAGATAAAACAAGCTGGGAAGATATCCTATACAACACTGATCTGAACCTTCGCCTAGAAAGAATTAACTCTGTGGCACTGTAGGTCTGCACAAGGCACATTACTCTAAGAACAAGGAAGAGAAGATGTAAACTAGAGAGAGAGAGATGCTCCCTATATAGGCAAAGGCGAAGAATCACAGAGCTGCTGAAAGGGGCCAGTATATCTGAAATACGAAGGGAGGCACTGGTCAGAGAAATAGCAAATACCGAACTTAAGATTAAGGAATCTTACAGGAGACATGAATCTCAGGAGTAACTTAAAGCCATAATCTAAGGCGACAACAACATCCAGTATATGACCCCTGCTTAGACAAGACAAGACCTACACAGATGACAGAAAAAAAAAAGTGAGTGAGAAACTGAAGTCCCAAAATAACCAGACTAAGAGTAGACAATCTAAATAAACTTTTTATGACTGAGACTCAAAATTCGATCAATTCAAAAGCCTCTGGTATTATTCTAACACCACAAGACTTCACAAAGACAATAAGTGACTTGCCCATGCACTCTGCCCCAGGCCCGGATTCTTGGAACACCGTCTTCATCACGAACTACAAGAAGCCCCTGTCACATGCCTTTAGCATTCTATGGAGAGGAAGCATGGGCACAGGGATCATCCCAGTCACTAAAAACAGCAAACATTGCCCCACTCCACAAAGGTGACATTAAAATAATTGCATAGAAATGCAGACCGATGGTACTAACGTCTCACATTATAGAAATCTTCGAAAGGGTTCTAAGACGCAAGATACCCATCAATTACACAATCCAGGGTAACATGGGTTTAGAGCAAGTCGCTCCTGCCTGTCCCAACTACTGGGCGACTAAGATGTGCTACAGGATAAACAAAATGCAGATGTAGTATACACAAACTCAGTGAAAGCCTTCAACAAGCGCGACCATGGAGTATTAGCGCACAAAATGCATGATAAAGGAATAACAGGAATAGTTGGTAGATGGATCTATGGTTTCCTAACAAATAGAACACAAAGAGTAATAGTAAACAGAATAAAGTCTGAGACGGCTACAGCGAAAGACTCTGTTCCACAAGGCACAGTACTCGCTCCCATCCTGTTCCCCATCCTCATATCTGACACACACACACAGATGTATGCCACAGCACCGTGTCTTCCTTTGCGGGTGACACCCGAATTTGCATGACAGTGTAATCTATCGAAGACACTGCAAGACTCCAAGCGGACATCAACCAAATCTTTACATGGGCTGGAGAAAACTATGAAGTTCAGTGAAGAGAAATTTCAGTTCATCCGGTATGGAAAACTTAAGCACATAAGAAAAACAGGAACACTGCAGCAGGTCCACTGACCCATACGAAGCAGGTCCAAGCCATCCCCCGGCTTAGACCAATGACCCACCTGTATCAGAGTGTAAAACGGAAAACTAATGTGAAGGACGTGGGAGTGATAATGTCAGAAGATCTCACTTTCAAAGATCACAACAATGTATGTACCACATCTGCTAGAGAAATGGTAGGATGGATAATGAGAACCTTCACATCAAGGGATGCTAAGCCCATAATGATTTTCTTCAAACCGCTTGTTCTCTCTAGGCTGGAATACTGCTATACACTAACGGCCTCTTTCAAGGCAGGCGATATTGCTAACCTGGAAAATGTACAGAGAACCTTCACGGCACACATAAGTACGATAAAGTACCTGAATTACTGGGAATGGTTGAAGTCCCTTGATTTGTATTCCATGGAACACAGGCGAGAAAGATACATGAGGGATCAGTACCAAATCTGCACACAAAAATCACTCTGTACGAAAGCAAAAGACTCGGCAGGAGATGCAGCATCCCCCCCTAATGAAAAGCAGGGGCGCCACGAGTGCACTAAGAGACAATACAATAAGTGTCAGGGGCCCAAGACTGTTCAACTGCCTCCCAGCGTACATAAGGGATGATTACCAATAGACCCCTGGCTGTCTTCAAGAAGGTGCTGGACAGGCACCTAAAGTCAGTACCTGATCAGTCGGACTGTGGTTCGTACGTCGGATTACGTGCCACCAGCAGTAACAGCTTGGTTGATCAGGCTCTGATCCACCACGAGGTCTAGTCACGGACCGGGCCGATGGGGCTTTGATCCCCGAAACCCTCTCCAGGTATGTTACACGAGGGTCATCAAGGCTGCATGACACCTGTTCATCACCTGTCAAGAATATTATAATGCCTAAAACAGTGAGTCAGTTAACCTCACAGTGTATATACAGTGAGAAACATACATCTCTTACTGTACACTGTGGAGAAAAATCTCCAGTTTATGAAGAGGGCGATATTCCCCCTCTTGAATGGGGGGTAATCACCATCTCGAAAGAGGGTAGCCCTCTCAGAAGGGGTTGTAAACAGTCTTGCTTCCTCGTTCCCACCAGAATTATCAGAAACATATGTTGGGCGAGGCGTTACAAGACACACAACTCTTTACCAGAATACCAGCCCACTTGCACATACTAGTGGAAGCCAGGGGGAACTGCTATTTCCCCATAGCATTAGAAATACAAAAAAAGGGCTTCCTACTTGATAATCAAGCTAGAGGTATTACTCTCCCTACCCGCGCCTAGAACACCAAGAAACAGTGATTCTAGGTTGTGTCTTGTTGCAAAGACTGGCATAGAGTAGTCTAGACCATATGTCAGCAAGTCTTCGCTGGAGAAGGACCTGCGGGACAGCGAGCGTCAGATTGCGATACGTATCCAGGGCGTGAACATGTTACGAAGAACGCCACAAGTGCGTAGTTCCTCATGCTGAAGAACAAAGACAGCAGTGAAGTGCACGCTAATAGACTCTTGATCATACTGACAATCTCTAGGGACACTAGGAAATGTCTCTACTGCAAAATACTAATCAAGAAATTTGCGGTAGAACTAATCAATCACGAATGCATATAGTATTCATTAATGTCTCCGTGTCCTTTTCTCGGATGTAAACATTCGGAGATGTTACCAACATTTTCACTACTATGGATAATTCCACGAAACTCATGAACCAGTGATAGTGAAATGACGATAGTGTGTACCTGGTGCGTTGTGAGTAACCGAATACTAGTGCAACATTCCCGAGTGACTCAACTCGTCCATTATTGCAGGGTTCAAGACAACGTGTGCGGCGTTATTATGGGGTTTGCTGCAAACACCCTAGGAAAATCTTTATCTGGCCTCTCTTTTCGTATTCCGCTGCAGCAGAAAAGTTTAGGGAATGTTATGATAAGACAAACCTAACCAACGCCGTCATGCGTAGGCCAACCACAAAAACCAGGTATGAGTAACCTACTATATTCCAGTTATTCTGACATACTGGAATTTACTCATTTAAATGTTACTCATCATTAACAGATCTTGCAGAACCAGACAACCACTTCAGAGGACATCCTTTGAACCGCTGCTGCAGGGGATCTCAGCTGTCAACAAAGATAATTGCCTTTCCTTATTGTCATGTCTCATATTATCATGCAGAAAAGTGTACTTACTTAACAAGTTTCTCCACTTATATACATTGAGACACATACACCTCTCGGTATAGCGATGCAGTGTCGTATACAAATTCTCAGTGTAACGTGTATCATAGTTGTCAGTGTAACAAGTTACAGTAGGGGTGGCTGTTGAGGTGTCAGCACCAGCATGTGTTGTGTCAGCACCAGTATGTGCTGTCAGTATTAGTATGTGTTGTGCCAGCCCCAGCATGTGTTGTGTCAGCCCCAGCATTTGTTGTGTCAGCACCAATATATGTTGTCAGTACTAGTATGTATTGTGTCAGCACCAGTATGTATTGTGTCATCACTAGCATGTGCTGTGTCAGCACCAGTATGTGTTGTGTCAGCACCAGTATATGTTGTGTCAGCCTCAGCAGGTGTTGTGTCTGCACCAGCATATGTTGTGTCAACACCACTATGTGTTGTGTCAACACCACTATGTGTTGTGTCAGCCCCAGCATGTATTGTGTCAACACCAGCATGCGTTATGTCAGTACCAGTATGTGTTGTGTTAGCCCCAGCATGTGTTGTGCCAGCCCCAGCATGTGTTGTGTTAGCCCCTGCATGTGTTGTGTCATCCCCAGCATGTGTTGTGCCAGCCCCAGCATGTTTTGTGTCAGCACCATCATGTGTTGTGTCAGCACCATCATGTGTTGTGTCAGCACCATCATGTGTTGTGTCAGCACCATCATGTGTTGTGTCAGCCCCAGCATGTGTTGTCAGCACCATCATGTGTTGTGTCAGCACCATCATGTGTTGTGTCAGCACCATCATGTGTTGTGTCAGCACCATCATGTGTTGTGTCAGCACCATCATGTGTTGTGTCAGCACCATCATGTATTGTGTCAGCCCCAGCATGTGTTGTCAGCACCATCATGTATTGTGTCAGCCCCAGCATGTGCTGCATGAGCCTACATTGAGTCTTCCTGGAGGGTGCATTCAGGGTCAATGCCCCCGCGGCCCAGTCCTTGACCAGGCCTCCCGGTGGATCAGGGCCTGATCAACCAGGCTGTTACTACTGGCCACACGTAGTCCAACATACGAACCACAGCCCGACTGATCGGGTACTGCCTTTAAGTATCTGTCCAGCTCCTTCTTGAAGGCAGCCAGAGGTCTATTGGTAATTCCCCTTGTGCCCGGTGGGAGGTTGTTGAACAGTCTTCGACCCCGGACACTTACTGTGCTTTCTCTTAGTGTACTAATTGCGCCCCTACTTTTCATTTGGGGGCCTGTTATATCTTCTGCCCAGTCTTTTGATTTCGTAGGGAGTGATTTCTGTGAGCACATTTGGGACCAATCCCTCTAGGATTTTCCAGGAATAGATTATGATATATCTTTCTCGCCTGCACTCCAGTGAGTACAGGGCAAGTGACTCCAAGAGTTCCCAGTAATTAAGGTGTCTGATGGAACTTGTATGTGCAGTGAAGGTTCTCTGTACATTCTCTGGAGCTGCGATTTCACCTGCCTTGAGTGATGTTAATGTACTGCAGTATTCCAGCTTGGAGAAAACAAGTGATTTAAAATAGATCATCAGTGGTCTGGCATCTCTTGTTTTGAAGGTTCTCATAATCCATCCTATCATTTTTTCTTGCAAATGCAATAGTGACACTGTTGTGATCCTTGAAGGAGAGATCCTCAGACATTAACACTCCCAGGTCCTTCACACTACTTTCTCGCTATATTGTGTGATTTGAGTTTGTAGTATACTCAGTCCTAGTTATTATTTCCTCCAGTTTTCCATAACGGAGTAGTTGAAATTTGTCTTCATTGAACATCATATGTTTTCAGTGGAAAATTTGGTTTATATGTGCTTGTAGAATTACCGTGTCCTGAGTGGATCACAGTCTCATGCAGATTCCAATATCGTCTGTAACGGATGATAAGGTGCTGTGGTTTATATCTCTGTTGATGAGGATAGGGAATAGGATCTGGGTAAGAAAGTAATCATGTGAACAATGAGAGAGAGAGAGAGAGATAGAGAGAGAGAGAGAGAGAGAGAGAGAGAGAGAGAGAGAGAGAGAGAGAGAGAGAGAGAGAGAGAGAGAGAGAGGGAGAGAGAGAGGAGGGAGAGAGAGAGGAGGGAGAGAGAGAGGGAGAGAGAGAGCGAGAGAGAGAGAGAGAGAGAGAGAGAGAGAGAGAGAGAGAGTGGACCACTATGGTACCCTCCTCAAGCCTAGATCTCTTTACCATTATCACGGATCATAGCCACACGGGCCGCACACTTCCTCGGAGCTCCAGAAGTGGGCCACACTCCACCCCCCTTAACACCAATACCCTAACCCCTACCTCCTTCCCCTAACCTTACCTCCTAACCCCTACCCTACCATTAACTCCCTACCCCTCCCCCGCACTCACAAACACCGTGAAGCTGCGGCAGCAACCCGAGTAGAATACTTGAAGTTATCCTCATCGCCCTGTCAAAGGCTGACACAACACATCACCTCATCTATACAACTCATTCTATGTGATGGACTATAACAGGGAAAGACAAACGCATAGCTGATACTTAACTTACATAACACATAGCCATACAAGACTAAAAAAGAGTATGAGAGCAGATAATGAGTCTCACACAAGAGAGATGTGAGCTAAAGAATGAAATTAACAGAGTTCAAAGAAACCTTACTGATGAACCGAGGAAGAGGCCAAGAGGAGACGGAGGAAGAAGGAAGTAAATGAGATTAGAGGAAATCCAAGTGGTGGCTCTGGTGGCCTGGTGGTTAACGCTCTCGCTTCACACGGTGAGGGCCTGGGTTCGATTCCCAGCCAGAGTAGAAACATTGGACGTGTTTCTTTCCACCTGTTGTCTATGTTCCCCATCAGTAAAATGGGTACCTGGGTGTTAGTCGACTGGTGTGGGTCGCATCCTGGGACACTGACCTAAGGAGGCCTGGTCACAGACCGGGCCGCGGGGGCGTTGACCCCCGGAACTCTCTCCAGGTATACTCCAGGAAAGAAAGAGGCGAATGTCCTCTGGAGAATAACGAACACAATGTACTCCATGAGACGAGACAGCATATCTGAGGAGGAATTCCGAGAGTGTTAGAGGTGTTCATTAATGTTTGAGAGAATCATCAAGTTGATAAATAAGAGGCGATTGCATTGATTCCAGGCCTAGGGACTAATTACCTCAAACTCCTTCTAATCTTCACTATTCTTCTTTGTATGGACTGATGAAGCCACTGTGTGGCGAAACGTTCCCTCAATAAAGATATCCAAGTGTTGCACCTGTGTCTAATTTATCAGAACTAGAAGTCTAGATCACGTTTCCATCGATGTTTGCCAGTCTTAGTACACTGTCATATCCGATCCTCAGAACACTCGTGGCATGATCCTCAGAGCACTCGTGGCATGATCCTTAGAGCACTCGTGGTATGATCCTCAGAGCACTCGTGGCATGATCCTTAGAGCACTCGTGGTATGATCCTCAGAGCACTCGTGGCATGATCCTCAGAGCACTCGTGGCATGATCCTTAGAGCACTCGTGGTATGATCCTCAGAGCACTCGTGGCATGATCCTTAGAGCACTCGTGGTATGATCCTCAGAGCACTCGTGGCATGATCCTCAGAGCACTCGTGGCATGATCCTCAGAGCACTCGTGGCATGATCCTCAGAGCACTCGTGGCATGATCCTCAGAGCACTCGTGGCATGATCCTCAGAGCACTCGTGGCATGATCCTCAGAGCACTCGTGACATTATCCTCAGAGCACTCGTGGCATGATCCTCAGAGCACTCGTGGCATGATCCTCAGAGCACTCGTGGCATTATCCTCAGAGCACTCGTGAGCATGATCCTCAGAGCACTCGTGGCATGATCCTCAGAGCACTCGTGGCATGATCTCAGAGCACTCGTGGCATGATCCTCAGAGCACTCGTGGCATGATCCTTAGAGCACTCGTGGTATGATCCTCAGAGCACTCGTGGCATGATCCTCAGAGCACTCGTGGCATGATCCTCAGAGCACTCGTGGCATGATCCTCAGAGCACTCGTGGCATGATCCTCAGAGCACTCGTGGCATGATCCTCAGAGCACTCGTGGCATGATCCTCAGAGCACTCGTGACATTATCCTCAGAGCACTCGTGGCATGATCCTCAGAGCACTCGTGGCATGATCCTCAGAGCACTCGTGGCATGATCCTCAGAGCACTCGTGACATGATCCTCAGAGCACTCGTGGCATGATCCTTAGAGCACTCGTGGTATGATCCTCAGAGCACTCGTGGCATGATCCTCAGAGCACTCGTGGCATGATCCTCAGAGCACTCGTGACATGATCCTCAGAGCACTCGTGGTATGATCCTCAGAGCACTCGTGGCATGATCCTCAGAGCACTCGTGACATGATCCTCAGAGCACTCGTGGCATTATCCTCAGAGCACTCGTGACATGATCCTCAGAGCACTCGTGGCATGATCCTCAGAGCACTCGTGGCATTATCCTCAGAGCACTCGTGACATGATCCTCAGAGCACTCGTGGCATTATCCTCAGAGCACTCGTGACATGATCCTCAGAGCACTCGTGACATGATCCTCAGAGCACTCGTGACATGATCCTCAGAGCACTCGTGACATTATCCTCAGAGCACTCGTGACATTATCCTCAGAGCACTCGTGACATGATCCTCAGAGCACTCGTGACATGATCCTCAGAGCACTCGTGGCATGATCCTCAGAGCACTCGTGACATGATCCTCAGAGCACTCGTGACATGATCCTCAGAGCACTCGTGACATTATCCTCAGAGCACTCGTGACATGATCCTCAGAGCACTCGTGGCATGATCCTCAGAGCACTCGTGACATTATCCTCAGAGCACTTGTGACATGATCCTAAGAGCACTCGTGACATGATCCTCAGAGCACTCGTGACATTATCCTCAGAGCACTCGTGACATGATCCTCAGAGCACTCGTGGCATGATCCTTAGAGCACTCGTGACATGATCCTCAGAGCACTCGTGACATTATCCTCAGAGCACTCGTGACATGATCCTCAGAGCACTCGTGACATGATCCTCAGAGCACTCGTGACATGATCCTCAGAGCACTCGTGACATTATCCTCAGAGCACTCGTGACATGATCCTCAGAGCACTCGTGGCATGATCCTTAGAGCACTCGTGACATGATCCTCAGAGCACTCGTGGCATGATCCTCAGAGCACTCGTGGCATTATCCTCAGAGCACTCGTGACATGATCCTCAGAGCACTCGTGGCATGATCCTCAGAGCACTCGTGGCATTATCCTCAGAGCACTCGTGACATGATCCTCAGAGCACTCGTGGCATGATCCTCAGAGCACTCGTGGCATGATCCTCAGAGCACTCGTGGCATGATCCTCAGAGCACTCGTGGCATGATCCTCAGAGCACTCGTGACATTATCCTCAGAGCACTCGTGTCATAATCCTCAGAGCACTCGTGTCATGATCCTCAGAGCACTGTGACATGATCCTCAGAGCATTCGTGGCATTATCCTCAGAGCACTCGTGGCATGATCCTCAGAGCACTTGTGGCATGATCCTCAGAGCACTCGTGGCATGATCCTCGTAGCACTCGTGGCATGATCCTCAGAGCACTCGTGACATGATCCTCAGAGCACTCGTGGCATGATCCTCAGAGCACTCGTGGCATGATCCTCAGAGCACTCGTGACATGATCCTCACAGCACTCGTGACATGATCCTCAGAGCATTCGTGACATGATCCTCAGAGCACTCGTGACGTGATCCTCAGAGCATTCGTGGCATGATCCTCAGAGCACTCGTGACATGATCCTCACAGCACTCGTGACATGATCCTCAGAGCATTCGTGACATGATCCTCAGAAAACTCGTGACGATCCTCAGAGCACTCGTGACATGATCCTCAGAAAACTCGTGACATGATCCTCAGAGCGCATCGACCGATTCCCACCAAGGCAGGGTGGCCCTCCAAGGCAGGGTGGCCCACCAAGGCAGGGTGGCCCACCAGGCAGGGGTGGCCCACCAAGGCAGGGTGGCCCACGGCAGGTAGGGTGGCCCACCAAGGCAGGGTGGTCCCACTGGGGCAGGTGGATGGCCCACCAAGGCAGGGTGACCCACCAAGGCAGGGTGACCCACCAAGGCAGGGTGGCCCACCAAGGCAGGCAGGTGGCCCACCAAGGCAGGGTGACCCACCAAGGCAGGGTGGCCCACCAAGGCAGGGTGGCCCACAGGCAGGGTGGCCCACCAGGCAGGGTGGCCCCACCACAGCAGGGTGGCCCACCAAGGCAGGGTGGCCCAGGCTGGACAGGCAGGGTGGCCCACCAAGGCAGGGGTGGCCCACCTAAGGCAGGGGTGACCCACCAAGGCAGGGTGGCCCACCAAGGCAGGGGTGGCCCACAAGGCGGAGGGTGGCCCACCAAGGCAGGGTGACCCACCAAGGCAGGGTGGCCCACCAAGGCAGGGTGGTCCCACCAGGCAGGGTGGCCCACCAAGGCAGGGTGGCCACTGGACCAGGCGAGGGTGGCCCTACCAAGGCAGGGTGGCCCACCAAGGCAGAGGGGTGGCCCACCAAGGCAGGGTGGCCCGAAAAAGAAAAACTTTCATCATTCACACTGTCTAGCCAGAGACACGCTCACACTACAGTTATAAAACTGCAACATTAACACCCCTCCTTCAGAGTGCAGACACTGTACTTCCCATCTCCAGGACTCAA
>NC_091293.1:44620957-44652830 GCF_038502225.1 Cherax quadricarinatus
CACAACTGGTAGTGTGGGGATACAACTGGTGGTGTTTACCTGGAGTTTACCTGATGGTGTGGGGACACAATTGGTTGTGGAAAGACAAAACTGGTGGTGTGGGGACAGGGGACAAAGCAGGTGGTGTGGGGACACAGATGGTGGTGTGGAGACACAATTGGTAGTGTGGGGATACAGCTGGTGGTGTGGAGACACAGCTGGTGGTGTAAGGACACAACTGGTGGTGTGGGGACACAGCTAGTGGGGTGGGGACACAACTGATAGTGTGGAGACACAGATGGTGGTGTGGGGACACAACTAGTGGTGTAGGGACACAACTAGTGGGGTGGGGACACAACTGGTGGTGTTGGGACACAGCTGGTGGTGTTGGGACAAGCTGGTAGCGTGGGGACACAACTGGTAGTGTGGGGATACAACTGGTGGTGTGGGGACACAAATGGAGGTGTAGGGACACAGCTGGTGGTGTGGGGACACAACTAGTGGTGTGGGGACACAACTGGTGGTGTAAGGATACAACTGGTAGTCTGGGGACAGGGGACACAGCAGGTAGTGTGGGGACACAGCTGGAGGTGTGGGGACACAACAGGTGTTGTGGGGACACAACTGGTGGTTTGAGGACACAGCTTGCGGTGTGGAGACACAACCGGAGGTGTGGGGACACAGCAGGTGTTGTGGGGACTCAGCAGGTGGTGTGGGGACACAGCTGGTGGTGTGGAGACACAAATGGAGGTGTGGGGACACAGCTGGTGGTGTGGGAACACAACTAGTGGTGTGGGGACACAGTTGGTGGTGTAAGGATACAACTGGTGTTGTGGGGACACAACTGGTGGTGGAAAGACACAACTGGTGGTGTGGGGACAGGGGACATAGCAGGTGGTGTGGAGACAACTTGTTCTGTGGGGACACAGCTGGTGGTTTGGGGACACAACTAGCGGTGTGGGGACACAACCGGTGGTGTGGAGACACAACTGGTGGTGTGGAGACGCTTCTGGTAGTTTAGGGATACAATTGGTGATGTGGGGACACAAATAGTGGTAGGGAGACACAATTGGTGGTATGGGGGCAGGGGACACAGCTGGTGGTGTGGGGGCACAGCTGGTGGTGTGGAGACACAACTTGAAGTGTGGGGACACAGCAGGTGGTGTGGGGACACAACTGCTTGTGTAGAGATACAATTTGAGGTGTAGGGACACAGCAGGTGGTGTGGAAACACAACTGGTGGTGTGGGGAAACAGTTGTTGGTGTGAGGACACAACTGGCGGTGTGGGGATACAACTGGTGGTGTGGAGACACAACTGGTGGTGTGGAGACACAACTGGTGGTGTGGAGACACAACTGGTGGTGTGGAGACACAACTGGTGGTGTGGAGACACAACTGGTGGTGTGGAGACACAACTGGTGGTGTGGAGACACAACTGGTGGTGTGGGGACACAACTGGTGGTGTGGGGACACAACTGGTGGTGTTGAGACGCATCTGGTGGTGTAGGGATACAACTGGTGGTGTGGGGGCACAAAGAGAGGTGGGGAGACACAATTGATGGTGTGAGGACAGGGGACACAGCTGGTGGTGTGGGGACACAGCTGGTGGTGTGGAGACACAACTGGAGGTGTGGGGACACAGCAGGTGGTGTGGGGACACAGCTGGTGGTGTGGAGACACAACTTCAGGTGTGGAGACACAGCAGGTAGTGTGGGAACACAGCTGGTGGTGTGGAGACATAACGTGAGGTGTGGGTACACAGCTGGTGGTTTTGGGACACAACTGGAGGTGTGGGGACACAACTGGTGGTGTGGGAACACAGCCGGTGGTGTGTGAACTCAGCTGGTGGTGTGTTAACACAGCTGGTGGTGTGTGAACTCAGCTGGTGGTGTGGAGACACAGCTGGCGTGGAGACACCAACACATCGCCTCACACCTCATAAAAGGTCCCCTGACTCAATTTAGGCAACCTGATCACCCAATCATATTACTTCCGTTCAGTGGAGCGGAGGGGGGGGGAGCTATATATATATATGTCGTGCCGAATAGGCAGAACTTGCGATCTTGGCTTAAATAGCAACGTTCATCTTGCCATATAGGACAAGTGAAAATTTGTGTATGCAATAATTTCGCCAAAATCATTCTGAACCTAACGAAAAAAATATATTTCACTGTGTTTGTTTAGTATTAAATTATTGTAAACAAATCTAAAATATATTTAGTTGGGTTAGGCTAAAATAAATTGTTCTTGTTATAATAAGGTTAGGTAAGTTTTCTAAGATTCTTTTGGTGCAAAATTAAAAATTTTTACATTAACATTAATGAAAAAAATATATCTTTAAACGTATAAGAGAAAATTTTAGAAAGGACTTAATTTTAAATGAGTTCTTGCTAATTGACCAGTTTTACATATTCGGCACGACATATATATATATATATATATATATATATATATATATATATATATATATATATATATATATATATATATATATATATATATATATATATATATATATATTTTTTATTATTATCACACTGGCCGATTCCCACCAAGGCAGGGTGGCCCGAAAAAGAAAAACTTTCACCATCATTCACTCCATCACTGTCTTGCCAGAAGGGTGCTTTACACTACAGTTTTTAAACTGCAACATTAACACCCCTCCTTCAGAGTGCAGGCACTGTACTTCCCATCTCCAGGACTCAAGTCCGGCCTGCCGGTTTCCCTGAATCCCTTCATAAATGTTACTTTGCTCACACTCCAACAGCACGTCAAGTATTAAAAACCATTTGTCTCCATTCACTCCTATCAAACACGCTCACGCATGCCTGCTGGAAGTCCAAGCCCTTCGCACACAAAACCTCCTTTACCCCCTCCCTCCAACCCTTCCTAGGCCGACCCCTACCCCGCCTTCCTTCCACTACAGACTGATACACTCTTGAAGTCATTCTGTTTCGCTCCATTCTCTCTACATGTCCGAACCACCTCAACAACCCTTCCTCAGCCCTCTGGACAACAGTTTTGGTAATCCCGCACCTCCTCCTAACTTCCAAACTACGAATTCTCTGCATTATATTCACACCACACATTGCCCTCAGACATGACATCTCCACTGCCTCCAGCCTTCTCCTCGCTGCAACATTCATCACCCACGCTTCACACCCATATAAGAGCGTTGGTAAAACTATACTCTCATACATTCCCCTCTTTGCCTCCAAGGACAAAGTTCTTTGTCTCCACAGACTCCTAAGTGCACCACTCACTCTTTTTCCCTCATCAATTCTATGATTCACCTCATCTTTCATAGACCCATCCGCTGACACGTCCACTCCCAAATATCTGAATACGTTCACCTCCTCCATACTCTCTCCCTCCAATCTGATATTCAATCTTTCATCACCTAATCTTTTTGTTATCCTCATAACCTTACTCTTTCCTGTATTCACCTTTAATTTTCTTCTTTTGCACACCCTACCAAATTCATCCACCAATCTCTGCAGCTTCTCTTCAGAATCTCCCAAGAGCACAGTGTCATCAGCAAAGAGCAGCTGTGACAACTCCCACTTTGTGTGTGATTCTTTATCTTTTAACTCCACGCCTCTTGCCAAGACCCTCGCATTTACTTCTCTTACAACCCCATCTATAAATATATTAAACAACCACGGTGACATCACACATCCTTGTCTAAGGCCTACTTTTACTGGGAAAAAATTTCCCTCTTTCCTACATACTCTAACTTGAGCCTCACTATCCTCGTAAAAACTCTTCACTGCTTTCAGTAACCTACCTCCTACACCATACACTTGCAACATCTGCCACATTGCCCCCCTATCCACCCTGTCATACGCCTTTTCCAAATCCATAAATGCCACAAAGACCTCTTTAGCCTTATCTAAATACTGTTCACTTATATGTTTCACTGTAAACACCTGGTCCACACACCCCCTACCTTTCCTAAAGCCTCCTTGTTCATCTGCTATCCTATTCTCCGTCTTACTCTTAATTCTTTCAATTATAACTCTACCATACACTTTACCAGGTACACTCAACAGACTTATCCCCCTATAATTTTTGCACTCTCTTTTATCCCCTTTGCCTTTATACAAAGGAACTATGCATGCTCTCTGCCAATCCCTAGGTACCTTACCCTCTTCCATACATTTATTAAATAATTGCACCAACCACTCCAAAACTATATCCCCACCTGCTTTTAACATTTCTATCTTTATCCCATCAATCCCGGCTGCCTTACCCCCTTTCATTTTACCTACTGCCTCACGAACTTCCCCCACACTCACAACTGGCTCTTCCTCACTCCTACAAGATGTTATTCCTCCTTGCCCTATACACGAAATCACAGCTTCCCTATCTTCATCAACATTTAACAATTCCTCAAAATATTCCCTCCATCTTCCCAATACCTCTAACTCTCCATTTAATAACTCTCCTCTCCTATTTTTAACTGACAAATCCATTTGTTCTCTAGGCTTTCTTAACTTGTTAATCTCACTCCAAAACTTTTTCTTATTTTCAACAAAATTTGTTGATAACATCTCACCCACTCTCTCATTTGCTCTCTTTTTACATTGCTTCACCACTCTCTTAACCTCTCTCTTTTTCTCCATATACTCTTCCCTCCTTGCATCACTTCTACTTTGTAAAAACTTCTCATATGCTAACTTTTTCTCCCTTACTACTCTCTTTACATCATCATTCCACCAATCGCTCCTCTTCCCTCCTGCACCCACTTTCCTGTAACCACAAACTTCTGCTGAACACTCTAACACTACATTTTTAAACCTACCCCATACCTCTTCGACCCCATTGCCTATGCTCTCATTAGCCCATCTATCCTCCAATAGCTGTTTATATCTTACCCTAACTGCCTCCTCTTTTAGTTTATAAACCTTCACCTCTCTCTTCCCTGATGCTTCTATTCTCCTTGTATCCCATCTACCTTTTACTCTCAGTGTAGCTACAACTAGAAAGTGATCTGATATATCTGTGGCCCCTCTATAAACATGTACATCCTGAAGTCTACTCAACAGTCTTTTATCTACCAATACATAATCCAACAAACTACTGTCATTTCGCCCTACATCATATCGTGTATACTTATTTATCCTCTTTTTCTTAAAATATGTATTACCTATAACTAAACCCCTTTCTATACAAAGTTCAATCAAAGGGCTCCCATTATCATTTACACCTGGCACCCCAAACTTACCTACCACACCCTCTCTAAAAGTTTCTCCTACTTTAGCATTCAGGTCCCCTACCACAATTACTCTCTCACTTGGTTCAAAGGCTCCTATACATTCACTTAACATCTCCCAAAATCTCTCTCTCTCCTCTGCATTCCTCTCTTCTCCAGGTGCATACACGCTTATTATGACCCACTTCTCGCATCCAACCTTTACTTTAATCCACATAATTCTTGAATTTACACATTCATATTCTCTTTTCTCCTTCCATAACTGATCATTTAACATTACTGCTACCCCTTCCTTTGCTCTAACTCTCTCAGATACTCCAGATTTAATCCCATTTATTTCCCCCCACTGAAACTCTCCTACCCCCTTCAGCTTTGTTTCGCTTAGAGCCAGGACATCCAACTTCTTTTCATTCATAACATCAGCAATCATCTGTTTCTTGTCATCCGCACTACATCCACGCACATTTAAGCATCCCAGTTTTATAAAGTTTTTCTTCTTCTCTTTTTTAGTAAATGTATACAGGAGAAGGGGTTACTAGCCCATTGCTCCCGGCATTTTAGTCGCCTCATACGACACGCATGGCTTACGGAGGAAAGATTCTTTTCCACTTCCCCATGGACAATAGAAGAAATAAAAAAGAACAAGAGCTATTTAGAAAAAGGAGAAAAACCTAGATGTATGTATATATATATATATATGCATGTGCGTGTCTGTGAAGTGTGACCAAAGTGTAAGTAGGAGTAGCAAGATATCCCTGTTATCTAGCGTGTTTATGAGACAGAAAAAGAAACCAGCAATCCTACCATCATGCAAAACACTCTCTCTCTCTCTCTCTCTCTCTCTCTCTCTCTCTCTCTCTATCTCTCTCTCTCTCTCTCTTTGCTGCTTGTTGAGGAAACATCTCGTCTCTCTGCTCATTCAGGTCGTGGCATGTAGACTCTGCTTTTAGTAATGTTTCCGATGGTGAGCCGGGACATATTTCTCGTAACTCTGTGAGGCTCTGCTCACAGAGCATTATTTAGACTTCGTGATATTTGACATTTGCAGAGGTTGTGTGTCGTGAAGACACTATATCTCTGGTCTCAAGTTCAACTCTAGTGTTCTGGTATCTACACACTGTCATAGGCCAGAAATTGGAAATACAGAGCTCAGTTTCGGCAATAAGAGAGTTTTATGCCTTTTGTGAAGGATCTGTTGAAGGTCTTCTGTTAGGGTCATTTTGGTCTCCTTGATTCCTTGCCTGACGCTGTACTGTTCCCCGCTGTTTCCAGCATTATTGTTGCTTGGCGAATGGATCGTCACATTGTTCAAGTAAGCTGTTTGATTGCCTTGATGGTCCAGAAGCTAAATTACTTAGGGACTTGTTATTGTTCATTATGTTTTAAGTCTAGTCAATATGAGCACGTACTGAACACTTGCACACACACACACACACACACACACACACACACACACACACACACACACACACACACACACACACACATGCACATCACTCTCATACCTGAATATATCTCATCATAGTAAAGTACCCGACGGTACATATTAAAAGCAGCATAGTATCTTATCAAATATGTCCTTAGCATCATATGATTATATGTATAGAAAAATTATGATATATATGTATACTCCAAGAGTTGTGTAGGAGGTTATCTCATTAATTATTCAAACTATATTAACTGTAATTATTACCACCTAGACAACTTTGTTATTAAAGATATCGACTTTTATTTGGTTTGTTTGTATTCCTTCAGTTGCAATCCAAAAAACACTATTGAGAAGCCACATAATTTTACAGGACAACCAGACTAGAATACTCTAACAAACTTGCTGCTGTATAGCCCTTGTGGCTTAGCGCTTCTTTTTGATTATAATAATAATCTAACAAACTTGTAAAACCTGAAATAGGCTAGATACTAGAGGGGGAGCAATAAGTTGACCGTAGAGTGTTCTTTGGAGATGTCTTCACTTAGTGGATGTCGCATTTTGTATCATACACCGAGTGATGCTGTCTCTCTCTCTCTTGGTATATACACTCAGTAATGCAATCTCTGTCTTGGTATATACACTGATTGATGCAGTCTCTCTTGGTATATACACTGAGTAATGCAATCTCTCTCTTGGTATATACACTGAGTAATGCAATCTCTCTCTTGGTATATACACTGAGTGATGCAGTCACTCTTGGTATATACACTGATTGATGCAGTCTCTCTCTTGGTATATACACTAAGTGATGTAGTCTCTCTCTCTTGGTATATACACTGAGATATACAGTCTTCCAGACGAAAATGACAGGCTGGATAATGAGAACCTTCAAAACTAGGGATGCCATGACAATGATCCTCTTTAAATTGCTTGTTCTCTCTAGGCTGGAACATTGCTGTGCACTAAAGGCCCCCTTTCTAGGCAGGAGAAACTGCAGATCTGAAGAAGGTACAGAGAACATGTATAAGTACAATAAAACACCTAAATTACTGGGAAGGGTTGAAGTCCCTTGATCTGTACTACCTGGAACGCAGGGATTAGTTCCAAATTTACACACGGAAATCACTTTCTACGAAAACTAAAGACTAGGCAGGCGATGCAATATCCCCCAATGATAAACATATACGCCATGAGTGCGCTAAGAGACAAACAGTAAGTGTCAGGGTCCAAGACTGTTCAACTGTCAGCACACATAAGGGGGATTACCAATAGACCCCTGACTATCTTCAAAAAGGAGATGGACAGGCACCTAAAGTCAGTACCTGACCAGCCGGGCTGTGATTCATACGTAGGTTTACGTGCAGCCAGCAGTAAGAGCCTGGTTGATCAGACCCTGATCAACCAGGAAGGCTGGTCATGGACCGGGCCTTGAAGGGGGGGCCTTGACCACTGAAATATCCTCCAGATATACTATAAGTATACTCCGAGTGATACAATCTTTCTGGGTATATTCACTTAAATTTTTCAGCATTTTAGGGGCTGGATAATGACGACGCCAAGTGAAGTCTTACCATTGACGCCAGCAAAAAAAAGGCTCTTGATCCAAGAAGATGAAGCTGCTCTTGCCTTCAATTAATCAAACCTGATTACCTTCTAATCTCCAAATGCTGATATTAGAACATAAGAAAGAAGGAGAACTGCAACAGGCCTATTGGTCCAGACTAAGTAAGTCCAACTCACACCCACCCACACCCACTCATGTACTTGTCTAACCTACTTTTACAAGTGCACAACGTTTTAACTTCAATGAAGCTACTTGGGAATTCGTTCCATTCATCCGCAACTCTATTATCCTATATCTATATCCTATATGTCTATTATTCCTATATCCTCTCTATATCTGAATTATTTCAACTTGAAGCCATTGATGCGAATTCTGTCTTGGTTAGATATTTTTAGCACGTTATTTACTTCCCTTTTATTTATTCCTGTCCTCTATTTATACATCGCAATCATAACCGCCCCTAATTCTACGACTTTCTAGAGAGTGCAGATTCAGGGTCCTCAGTCTGTCCTCTTAGGAAAGATTTCTGATACATAGGATCAACTTCGTCATCCTTCTTTGCATGTTTTCGAGCGCAATTATATTCTTTCTGTAATACTGTGACCAGAACTGAGCAGCATAATCTAAATGAAGCCTAACCAACGATATATAGAGTTGAAGAATAACCCGAGGACTTCTATTATTTATAATTCTTGATATGAAGCCACAAATGCTATTAGCTTCATTGCGAATACTTACACATTGTTGTCTTGGCTTCAGATTAGTGCTAACCAGACCGCCTGAATGTTTCTCTCAGAGTGATTAAGATCTACGTACATTATTTAGTGTTACAAAATACGCGATTTCTAAAAAGCTTAGAGATCTCCAGTGAATACTAGAAAGGGCTGCCCTTCCAGCATCCAGCCTGTTACTGGGTTTTCGTAACAATTAGTCAGTATCCTTGTCCAATTATCCATTAGAATTTAGTAAGAATTAATAGTGCTTCAGGATTACAACTGGTAGGTTACTAACTAGACACATTAAAATTTAATAAATTTATTAATTAAGTTGTCTAGGCGTATATCAAATTAAATTAAATTAATATCAAAAAAATAAGAATAATCACTTCTCTCGTGTACAGTAGTATTGTGCTGAAAGCACATATCACATTTATAAGTCTTAAGTACCGTCTGGTACAGTAGCATTTAATAATACAATATACAAATAAGTTTGTGTGTATGTGTGTAAGTGCTCTAAGTAGTTCGCTATGACTCACGACTCGACTTAGACTTCAACAAGTGACTGACAAAGTCCTCACATAAACTAACTTCTTGACCAACTGGCAATCAGAACAGTCTGCTTGAACAATAAACGACCGCTAAGCCCAATGGCAATATAACAAGCAACTGCGACACAGAATCAGGAACAAGGAGATAATATAACGACACTAAGTAGGGACCATCAGCAGATCCTGCACAAAAGTCACAAAGCTCCCATACTACTGAATCTAAGTTCAGCATAAGAAAATACCCGACTGTGACAGTACACAGATACCAGTACAACTTAGGTCAGAAGCTACAGCTCAGGACCTGAGTTGCTCAGAGTGTCTATGCGACACACAACCTCAGTACAACGTCGAAAATCACGTCTATACAATGTTCTGTGAACAGAGTCCCACAGAACCTACAACAATGAGACAGAGACGATCTTCCAACAAGAGCCAATAAGGGAGATTTAGGCACTTGTCAGGAATACGTCCAACCACCAAGAGAGTCTAGACCAATCGCAAATATAAGCAATATAAAATTATATGAAAAGGTAATATACATTTCTCTTTTTTTTTTTTTTTTTTTTTTTAAAAAAGGGTTTGAAAAGGTTAAGGATCCCTAGCTTTATTGACAAGCTATTTACAGGTTAAGGATTCCTAACTTTATTGAAAAGCTAAGAGCTGTTACCTACATCAGCTCATTTGAAAGCATTTTTATTGTTATGAGACATACAAGTAGGGAACAGGATGAAGTTGGAGCCATCTGTGGGCCAGCATTTTCATTTGATCAACTGACTATCTCGTTGACATCATTATGCTGTACGAATGTGTTCCATACTCGAGTCATCCTGGGTATGTATGATCTCAGATGGAGTGATGTTCTGGAGAAGGGTACAGCCAGAGTGAAGTTGCTGCTTTCTGCCCGTCTTGTGGCATAAAAGCTTGTTTCACGCTGTCCTCGAAGTGGATCCAAGTGTGGTATTTTGACAATATTGGCCTTGTACATAACAGTAAGGCCACCCACATCCCTCCTATGTTGAAGGTCTGCTGAAATGTCTCTCTCTCTCTCTCTCTCTCTCTCTCTCTCTCTCTCTCTCTCTCTCTCTCTCTCTCTCTCTTAGTTGTGATGGTGGTAGTGGTAGTTGTGATGGTGGTAGTGGTGGCTGTGATGGTGGTAGTGGTAATAGTGATGGTGGTAGTGGTAATAGTGATGGTGGTAGTGGTAGTTGTGATGGTGGTAGTGGTAATAGTGATGGTGGTAGTGGTGGCTGTGATGGTGGTAGTGGTAATAGTGATGGTGGTAGTGGTGGCTGTGATGGTGGTAGTGGTAATAGTGATGGTGGTAGTGGTGGCTGTGATGGTGGTAGTGGTAATAGTGATGGTGGTAGTGGTGGCTGTGATGGTGGTAGTGGTGGCTGTGATGGTGGTAGTGGTGGCTGTGATGGTGGTAGTGGTAATAGTGATGGTGGTAGTGGTAATAGTGATGGTGGTAGTGGTAATAGTGATGGTGGTAGTGGTAATAGTGATGGTGGTAGTGGTAGTTGTGATGGTGGTAGTGGTAATAGTGATGATGATAGTGGTAATAGTGATGGTGGTAGGTAGGTAGGTTGTGATATTTATATTCTTATTTGACTTATGTTGTTAGGATGTACATAATATGTGCTCAGTTCAAGTCTTGATTGTCAAACTACTGTAATTATCACTTGTCGCTCGTTATACTGCCGGCTTCTGAGCTGTGCTGTCCACGGGGCTATCACGTGATCGAGGGGGGGGGGGTGTCCTCACCTCTCGTGAAGTTTTCAAGTCTGCTCGAGACTCGCTTGGTGGTTGGACAGATTGTCTGTCTCATTATTCTTGTTAGTTCTGTAGAACTCTGTTCACAGAACACTGTATAGACTTAGTGATTTTCGACGTTGTACTGAGGTTGTGTGTCATATAGACACACTGCGTATCTCAGGTCCTTAGCTATAGCTCCTGACCTAATTTGTACTGGTTTCTGTGTATTGTCACAGTCAGGGTTTTTCCTATGCTGAACTTAGATTCAGTAGTATGGGAGTTTTGTAACTTTTGTGGAGGATCTGCTGATGGTCCCTACTTAGTGTCGTTATATTATCTCCTTGTTCCTGATTGTGTCGCAGTCGCTTGTTATATGGCTATTGGGCTTAGCATTCTTTTCATTGTTCAAGCAGACTGTTCTGGTTGCCAGTCGGTCAAGAAGTTAGTTTATGTGAGGACTTTGTCAGTCACTTGTTTAAGTCTAGTCGAGTCGTGAGACATAGTGAACTACTTAGAGCACTTACACGCTTACACAAACTTACTTGTACATATTTGTAATATCTTATTAAATGTTAATGTACCAGACGTTACTTAAGAATTATAAATGTGATATGTGCTTTCAGCACAATAATATTGAACTCGAGAGATGTGATATTATTTTGATTACTGTGATTAATTTAATATAATTTGATAATATACCTCTAGACTTAATAAATTTATTAAATTTTAATTTCTCTAGTTAGTAGCCTACCAGTTGTAATCCTGAAGCACTATTGAATAATACTGAATTGTAGTGGATAATTGGACAAGGTTACTGACTACTTGTTACGAAAACCCAGTAACAGGCTGGATGCGAGAAGGGCAGTCCTTTCTAGTATTCACTGGAGATCTCTAAACTTTTAGAATCGCGTTTTTTGTAACAGTGGTGGTAGTGGTGCTGGTAGTGGTGGTAGTGGTGGTGGTGATGGCAGTGGTGGTGGTAGTGGTAGTTGTGGTAATGGTGGTGGTGGTGATGGTGGTGGTGGTAGTTGTGGTAATGGTGGTGGTGGTGATGGTGGTGGTAGTTGTGGTGATGGTGGTGGTGGTAGTTGTGGTAATGGTGGTGGTGGTGATGGTGGTGGTGGTAGTTGTGGTAATGGTGGTGGTGGTAGTGGTAGTTGTGGTGGTGGTGGTGGTGGTAGTGGTAGTTGTGGTGGTAGTGGTGGTGGTGGTAGTGGTAGTTGTGGTAATGGTGGTGGTGGTGGTAGTTGTGATAATGGTGGTGGTGGTAGTGGTGGTGGTGGAGGTAGTAGTGGTAGTGGTGGTGGTGGTGGTGGTGGTAGTGGTGGTGGTGGTGGTGGTAGTAGTAGTAGTGGTGGTGGTGGTTGTAGTGGTGGTGGTGGTTGTAGTGGTGGTGGTGGTGGTAGTAGTAGTAGTAGTGATGGTGGTAGTGGTGGTGGTGGTAGTAGTAGTGATGGTGGTAGTGGTGGTAGTGGTGGTGGTGGTAGTAGTGGTGGTGATGGTGGTAGTAGTGGTGGTGGTAGTTGTAGTGGTGGTTGCAGTGGTGGCGGTGGTAGTGGTGGTTGCAGTGGCGGTGGTGGTAGTGGTAGTGGTGATGGTGGTAGTGGTGATAGTGGTGGTTGTAGTGGTAGTGGTGGTGGTGGTGGTGGTAGTAGTGGTGGTGGTAGTGGTAGTAGTGGTGGTGGTAGTGGTATTGGTAGTGGTAGTGGTGGTAGTGGTGGTTGTGCTGGTTGTGGAAGTGGTGCTGGTAGTGGTGGTAGTGGTGCTGGTAGTGGTGGTAGTGGTGGTGGTGGTGGTGGTAGTGCTGCTGGTGGTGGTGGTGGTAGTGCTGCTGGTGGTGGTGGTACTGGTAGTGGTGGTGGTAGTGCTGCTGGTGGTGGTGGTACTGGTAGTGGTGGTGGTAGTGCTGCTGGTGGTGGTGGTACTGGTAGTGGTGGTGGTGCTGGTGGTGGTGGTGGTAGTGGTGGTGGTACTGGTAGTGGTGGTGGTGGTGCTGGTGGTGGTGCTGGTAGTGGTGGTGGTAGTTATGGCTGGTGGTGGTGCTGGTAGTGGTGGTGGTAGTGGAGCTCCATGAGAAGCCACATTTGTGATCCCAAAGCTCCATGAGAAGCCACATTTGTGATCCCAAAGCTCCATGAGAAGCCACATTTGTGATCCCAAAGCTCCATGAGAAGCCACATTTGTGATCCCAAAGCTCCATGAGAAGCCACATTTGTGATCCCAAAGCGCCATGAGAAGCCACATTTGTGATCCCAAAGCGCCATGAGAAGCCACATTTGTGATCCCAAAGCGCCATGAGAAGCCACATTTGTGATCCCAAAGCGCCATGAGAAGCCACATTTGTGATCCCAAAGCGCCATGAGAAGCCACATTTGATACAGGATAACTGGATTAGAATCATAACTAACAGCCAGAAAACCAGTAACAGACTAGATGCTAGAGAGCGTCACTAAGTTGATCTTCCTGTGTTCTCTGGAATACTTATGCTAATAGATGTTGCATTCTGTAACACTGGTGTTGGTGGTGTTACTACTGCTGCTGTTGTTATTATTGTTAACCAGTTTATGTTACAAAACACGCGATTCTAAAAGCTTAGAGATCTCCAGTGAATACTAGAAAGGACTGCCCTTCTAGCATCCAGCCTGTTACTGGGTTTTCGTAACAAGTAGTCAGTATCCTTGTCCAATTATCCATTAGAATTCAGTATGATTCAATAGTGCTTCAGGATTACAACTGGTAGGCTACTAACTAGAGAAATTAAAATTTAATAAATTTATTAAGTCTAGAGGTATATTATCAAATTAAATTAAATTAAATTAATCACAGTAATCAAAATAATATCACTTCTCTCGAGTACAATATTATTGTGCTGAAAGCACATATCACATTTATAATTCTTAAGTACCGTCTGGTACATTAACATTTAATAAGATATTACAAATATGTACAAGTAAGTGTGTATGTGTGTAAGTGCTCTAAGTAGTTCGCTATGTCTCAAGACTCGACTAGACTTAAACAAGTGACTGACAAAGTCCTCAAATAAACTAACTTCTTGACCAACTGGCAATCAGAACAGTCTGCTTGAACAATAAAAAGAATGCTAAGCCCAATAGCAATATAACAAGCAACTGCGACACAGAATCAGGAACAAGGAGATAATATAACGACACTAAGTAGGGACCATCAGCAGATCCTCCACAAAAGTCACAAAACTCCCATACTACTGAATCTAAGTTCAGCATAAGAAAATCCCCGACTGTGATAATACACAGATACCAGTACAAGTTAGGTCAGAAGCTACAGCTCAGGACCTGAGTTACTCAGAGTGTCTATGAGACACACAACCTCAGTACAACGTCGAAAATCACTAAGTCTATACAATGTTCTGTGAACAGAGTTCTACAGAACTAACAAGAATAATGAGACAGACAATCTGTCCAACCACCAAGAGAGTCTAGACCAGACTGAATACTTCAGGCGAGGTGAGGACACTCCCCCCCCCCCCCTCGATCACGTGATAGCTCCGTGGACAGCTGCAGCCAGCAACAGAAGCCGGCAGTCTAACGAGCAAAGAGCGATAATTACAGTAGTTAGACAATCAAGACTTGAACTGAGCACATAATATGTTACATCCTACCTAACAAAGGAAGCTAGTCAAATAACAATATAAAGCAATACATTTACGATTTAGCTATTATCGCAAATATAAGCAATATAAAATTATATGAAAAGGTAATAATTATATATATACATAATAATCATTGCATTTTTTTTTTACACAGGGTTTGACAAGGTTAAGGATCCCTAGCTTTATTGACAAGCTATTTACAGGTTAAGGATTCCTAACTTTATTGACAAGCTAAGAGCTGTTACCTACATCAGCTCATTTGAAAGCATTTTTATTGTTATGAGACATACAAGTAGGGAACAGGATGAAGTTGGAGCCATCTGTGGGCCAGCATTTTCATTTGATCAACTGACTTTATCTCGTTGACATCATTATGCTGTACGAATGTGTTCCATACTCGAGTCATCCTGGGTATATATGATCTCAGATGGAGTGATGTTCTGGAGAAGGGTACAGCCAGAGTGAAGTTGCTGCTTTCTGCCCGTCTTGTGGCATAAAAGCTTGTTTCACGCTGTCCTCGAAGTGGATCCAAGTGTGGTACTTTGACAATATTGGCCTTGTACATAACAGTAAGGCCACCCACATCCCTCCTGTGTTGAAGGCTCTGCTGAAATGACAGATCTATCCAGGATGGGTCCAGGCGAGAGATGAGACGTCTTGCTCTGTTCTCTACTCTGTCAAGCAGTCGCAGATGAGAGGGGCAGGGGGGGGGGGGGCAGGCAAACCAAGAAAGTGGAGCATACTCAAGGTGTGAGCGTACTTGTGCCTCGTACAGAATCTTGCAACCCCTACTGTCAAGCAGATGCGAGATACGGCGAAGTGCTGTAAGCTTCCTGGCTGCCTTGTTTGCAAGATTTACAACATGGTTCTTCATGGTTAGTTTGGAGTCAAATTTCACCCCAAGGATATCAACTTCTTCTCCAGGTGCCAACACCCTCCCATTCATCCTTACTACTGCACCAGCATTACCATCATGGTGCCTAGAGACGATCATCATTTGCGTTTTCTCAGGTGCAAATGTTACTTGCCATCTATTTCCCCAAGCTGATATAGCTCTTAGCTGGTGATTGATGTAGCTTAGAGCAGCTGGCATTTCTTCTCTTGGATAAGTGAATGTCAGTGTACAGTCGTCTGCATATGCATGTGATTCTGGGATGAGATGAAGAAGGTCGTTGAAGTAGACATTCCATAACAATGGTCCCAGCACGCTTCCTTGTGGAACACTTGCCCCAATAGGATGTCTTGCTGATTCCGTTCCATTGAGAACTACACTTAGAGATCTACCATGAAGGTAATCACTGAGGAGACATAGCGTAGAGCCTGCAATTCCCAGTGCTTGAAGTTTTGCTAAGAGGCCCTGGTGCCACACCCGGTCGAAAGCGCCAGCAATGTCCAGTGCTACCACACAGCTGACTTTGGATTCATCCAGTGACTGGTGCCACTTAGTGGAGAGGTTTAACAACAGATCAGCAGCAGAGTAACCTTTCCTGAAGCCATATTGACGATCACAAAGTAGTGAGTGGTAGTCAAAAAACTCTGTCATTTGTCTTGAGATTATTGTCTCAAGGATCTTACCAGTGATTGACAGGAGTGACACTGGTCTGTAGTTGCTGATTTCTGCTCTGCTCTTCTTTTTGTGAACAGGGACTACATTTGCCTCTTTCCACAGAGAGGGCCATTTACACTGTACTAGGCAGTGCTGAAAGATGCGAGTTAGAGGTGCTGCTAGCTGGTCTGCACATCTTCTCAGCAATCTTGGGCTCAACTTGTCTGGGCCCACAGCCTTTTCTTGGTCAAGCGATTTAAGAAGGAAATGCACCTCCTCCTGCCTTATTGTCACCACTGACAGTTTTGACACAGTTCTTGCAGCTAGCCAAGGAGGGTCCCTTGCTGGATCAGGAACTTGCATTTTGGTAGCAAAGTGTTCAGCAAAGAGGTCCGCCTTCTCTTGACTACTAGTAGAGGTGGTCCCATCCTGTCGATTTAGAGGTGGAATGAGTTCATCAGGCAGATAACCTTGTCTGTCCTTGACCAGGGACCACCAGGTTTTGGAGCCTACCCTACCTGATGCTAGCTTTCTCTCTCTCTCTCTCTGTCTGTCTCTCTCTCTCTCTCTCTCTCTCTCTCTCTCTCTCTCTCTCTCTCTCTCTTTTCTTTTTTTTTCTTTTTTTTTTTACACAGGGTTTGACAAGGTTAAGGATCCCTAGCTTTATTGACAAGCTATTTACAGGTTAAGGATTCCTAACTTTATTGGCAAGCTAAGAGCTGTTACCTACATCAGCTCATTTGAAAGCATTTTTATTGTTATGAGACATACAAGTAGGGAACAGGATGAAGTTGGAGCCATCTGTGGGCCAGCATTTTCATTTGATCAACTGACTTTATCTCGTTGACATCATTATGCTGTACGAATGTGTTCCATACTCGAGTCATCCTGGGTATGTATGATCTCAGATGGAGTGATGTTCTGGAGAAGGGTACAGCCAGAGTGAAGTTGCTGCTTTCTGCCCGTCTTGTGGCATAAAAGCTTGTTTCACGCTGTCCTCGAAGTGGATCCAAGTGTGGTATTTTGACAATATTGGCCTTGTACATAACAGTAAGGCCACCCACATCCCTCCTATGTTGAAGGCTCTGCTGAAATGACAGATCTATCCAGGATGGGTCCAGGCGAGAGATGAGACGTCTTGCTCTGTTCTCTACTCTGTCAAGCAGTCGCAGATGAGAGGGGGGGCAGGCAAACCAAGAAAGTGGAGCATACTCAAGGTGTGAGCGTACTTGTGCCTCGTACAGAATCTTGCAACCCCTACTGTCAAGCAGATGCGAGATACGGCTGATATAGCTCTCAGCTGGTGATTGATGTAGCTTAGAGCAGCTGGCATTTCTTCTCTTGGATAAGTGAATGTCAGTGTACAGTCGTCTGCATATGCATGTGATTCTGGGATGAGATGAAGAAGGTCGTTGAAGTAGACATTCCATAACAATGGACCCAGCACGCTTCCTTGTGGAACACTTGCCCCAATAGGATGTCTTGCTGATTCCGTTCCATTGAGAACTACACTTAGAGATCTACCATGAAGGTAATCACTGAGGAGACATAGCGTAGAGCCTGCAATTCCCACATAGCACGTCAAGTGATAATTGGAACTTAAAGTGAGTCTGGGTTAATGAGTGAGTTACAGGAGTCCAGCTCCTGTCCCTCACTAACCCTCCCCCCCCCCCGTTACTATTACCACTTTTCTGCTAAAACTATTAACACTACTATTGCTACGATTTCTATTACTTAAACTACTTCCACTACTACTACTACTATTGCTACTTTTATTACTATTACTGCTACTGCTACTTCTACCACTACCGCTTTTCCTACTGCAACTACCACTACTGCTGCTACTACGACAACTACCACTACCGCTGCTACTACGACAACTACCACTACCGCTGCTACTACGACAACTACCACTACTGCTGCTACTACGACAACTACCACTACTGCTGCTACTACGACAACTACCACTACTGCTGCTACTACGACAACTATCACTACTGCTGCTACTACGACAACTACCACTACTGCTACTACTACGACAACTTCCACTACTGCTGCTACTACGACAACTTCCACTACTGCTGCTACTACGACAACTACCACTACTGCTGCTACTACTACAACTACCACTACTGCTGCTACTACGACAACTTCCACTACTGCTGCTACTACGACAACTACCACTACTGCTGCTACTACGACAACTACTACTACTGCTGCTACTACGACAACTACCACTACTGCTGCTACTACGACAACTACCACTACTGCTGCTACTACGACAACTACCACTACTGCTGCTACTACGACAACTACCACTACTGCTGCTACTACGACAAGTACCACTACTGCTGCTACTAAGACAACTACCACTACTGCAGCTACGACAACTACCACTACTGCTGCTACTACGACAACTACCACTACTGCTGCTACTACGACAACTACCACTACTGCTGCTACTACGACAACTACCACTACTTCTAGTGATACTTCTAGTGCTATTACTACTACCACTAATAGCACTACCACTACTGCTACCATTTCCACCATTACATTACTAACACTTCCTCAACTACCCGTCAAATACTTCTACTACCACTCCCACCATTACTGTTACCACCGTTGCTACCGTTACTACCGTTGCTACCATTCCTACCGTTGCTACCATTGCTGCCGTTGCTATCGTTGCTTCCATTACTACCATTGTTACCGTTGCTACCGTTGCTACCATTGCTGCTGTTGCTATCATTGCTGTCGTTGCTACCATTGCTACCGTAACCATTGCTGTCGTTGCTACCATTGCTACCATTGCTACCATTGCTACCGTTGCTTCCATTGCTACCATTGTTACCGTTGCTACCACTGCTACCGTTGCTACCATTGCTGCCGTTGCTACCATTGCTACCGTTGTTTATATACAGTAAGAGAGTTGCAGCACTCGTAGGTGATATTACATTTGTCCAATGTGGAAGTAGGTCATGCAAGTGAAAAAATACCCTGGGAATTCTTAATACAGGGAATTCTTCACTTGCCTAACCCTTGGGCACGACCTACTTCCACACTGGACAAATGTCACACCACCTACGACTGCTGCACCTCTCCTGCCTACAGTATATAAGCTCCTTCTTCGCACATATGCTGTATTCTTTTCAGGATTGATGGACTGACCACATCGACTCAAAGTTTAGGGACTGATTACCTCAAACTCCTCCTGTTCTTCCCTGTTCTCCTTTGTATGAACTGATGAAGCCACTTTGTGGCGAAACGTTTCCTCAATAAAGATACCCAAGTGTTGAACATGTGTCTAATTTATCAACTTGTCGGTTCTCTGAACCATTCATCTACACACACACACACACACATATATGTATATATATATATATATATATATATATATATATATATATATATATATATATATATATATATATATATATATATATATATAGTTCCTTGATAATGTGAGTAGTCACGAAAGCGCTTGGAATTTCTCTATTCTTGCAGAGTGGTTGTTTTGCATATTCTGAAATCACCTGTTTACTGTGATCTTATTGCATATATATATATATATATATATATATATATATATATATATATATATATATATATATATATATATATATATATATATATATATATATATATATAAGTGGATAAAAAGGCTTCAAGGAAGAATATTTGGATTTCTTCCTGAAGCCGTTTGAATATTCCACTTCTCCTACCACCCCATCTTTTCATTCTTATTTTACCAATAGGGATATTTTATTACATAATATGGCACAGAAGATTTAAGAGATACATTGTTGATATAAAGGTGGCATATACAGTACATGTTGTTACGTGTGTATCACCTATTATAAAACGAAAATCTCATCCAGCTCCTCAGAGCTGGGGCGTGTGCCCAAAATACAGCAGGCATTACCCCTTTGAACAGCCACACTGAGCCGCTGGAAAAGAAACTAGTTGCCCTGGGATTCCTAGTTACCCTGAGGAGTCTTTTTCCCAGCTCCTTAAGGAATTTAGATGCATTTTTTTCCCTATGAGTCAAGGGTCTCTGAGCCTATGGGAACAAACATATAATGATGGGCAAGTTCTCCATATTTTCTAGACTTTTGGGACTCCCTGAAGCTGGCAGCTGCCCCTCCTTCCTCCCTGGTGTATTGGAGATAGGTATCAGCCAAGGTAGATGCACATGTATAGTCCCACACCACTTGCTTCCCATCTGTCCAGGCTTGAAGGGTGATACCATCTGGATGCTTCTAGCTGCCATCAGATCTGCATAGTTGGGGTGGCTCCCTTACTGCTGGGCATCCGGCAGTTGTGAGGCTCCTCTTGATAATGTTATTAACCTCCTCATGTCTTGCAATCCTTCCCTCGGATTTACGGCACACAAGACCATGGTACCCGAATCGGTCTGCTGCTTCACTGCCACAAATACACCTGTGTTCGGCGAGAATAGGGGCGGCAAGTCGAAGGGCAACACCAATGCGGATGGTCTGTGGGTCGAGGCGTGTGCCAAGGCTGGAGTTGGGAACAGCCAACAGAAAGTCCCCTGCATGAGGGGCTCTCACTGCCAGGAGGCAGACTATCCTTCCCTGACACACAGTTAATAATTCACAAACAGGCGAAATTATTTACAAACATTATCTCTACATCCACAGAAAGATTCGAACCTGCAAACTCTGATGCAGAGTTTGCAGGTTCCACGAAGCCAGACCCCAGCCTAGTTGTAGCTAGACGATGTTTCCCCATATCCCGGAGCACCAGGTTTGTTTTTAAAGTTATTTCATCAAATCCTGTCACTTTCAGAGATAATGTTTGTAAGTAATTTCGCGTGTTTGCGAATTGTTAAGCATGTCAAATTTCTTTCCCTGTCCACTGCATGTGGCAGAATATGATGAAATAACTTTGAAAACAAGCCTGGTGCTCCGAGGTATGGGAAAACATCGTCTAGCTTTGTCAACATAGTTGCTGAATCCCCCTACATGTGTTGTATAGATTAGCTGAGTATCATAGTACCATCCATGCGTTTATATAGAAGATCCCTATTAAGCCGAGTGACTGTATGACGTCACGGGATGCAGCATGAGTGAGTGGGTCGCTCTGCCTCGTCCTCACTCCACGCTTAGACATACTAAGGCAAACATTAAAATGGTATAAAATACCGACGGGTTGTTAGGTAAGACACATATGCAACAGTTAGGTATCTTTATTATGAAACGTTTCGCCTACACAGTAGGCTTCTTCAGTCAAGTACAGAAAAGTTGATAGAAGCAGAAGATACTTGAAGACGATGTAATCAGTCCATCACCCTTAAAGTTTTGAGGTGGTCAGTCCCTCAGTCTGGAGAAGAGCATTGTTCCATACTATGGAACAATGCTCTTCTCCAGACTGAGGGACTGACCACCTCAAAACTTTAAGGGTGATGGACTGATTACATCGTCTTCAAGTATCTTCTGCTTCTATCAACTTTTCTGTACTTGACTGAAGAAGCCTACTGTGTAGGCGAAACGTTTCATAATAAAGATACCTAACTGTTGCATATGTGTCTTACCTAACATACTAAGGCAAGCAGGCAGCCTGGGCCCCCCTTCCTTACCAGAGTCTGACAATACATATCGTTACCATCCAACAAGTGTGTTTACCTTCAACTATCACTACCTTGAACAGTAGTAACAGTAGCAGCAACACTACCATGAACAGTAGTAACAGTAGCAGCAACACTACCATGAACAGTAGTAACAGTAGCAGCAACACTACCATGAACAGTAGTAACAGTAGCAGCAACACTACCATGAACAGTAGCCGTAACACTACCATGAACAGTAGTAACAGTAGCAGCAACACTACCAATAGCGTTCCCAGGGGACGCTTTGAGAAGAACTTTACTTGCAACGAGTTATGCCATCTCTTGCTGATGCCACAAGCCGTTGCAGAAAGACGTTTCTGTGGCTAGTGTACTCACTTGAATGTTGTTGTTGTCCCTTGTCTTCCAGATGGTGATCCCATCCTAGTTGACAGTAATCAGTGCATTGTAAAAAGTTGTTTCTCGAGTAACCTTTCACATGTTGTTAACGTTTGTAAGTGAAGTTTCTTTATAGTTGATACCTCGTGTCACTGTGTGCGACTCAGATTGAATATCAGCATTGTTGACCGTGTTCATTTGTTTTCCCCTGTGCTTGCAGTGAGAGATAGAAGATTAGTTCTCCTTTGCTCATATTGCGTGTTATAGCGATATTTTTTTCAACCGGGGAGAGTCATCCACTCCACCGAGTTTGTTCATTCCTCCAGAACCGATCCCTTGTGTTCTGGTGTGATTCGATTCCTGCTCCAGGAAGGTCTTATTCTGACTGTGAAGCCACCAGCACCCATTAATGACTTTGTAATGAGTCAAGAATTACTGTATCGAACAGCAGAGTTGGGTACACCAAGCAGAAGAGTTTACCAGTTAGTAATTCCACAGTCACTAGTGAATGTAGCTCTACAGCTAGTTCACGATGCACCAGGTGTTGCACACCCTGGTATGGATCGTTCTGTGAAACAAGCCAGAATGAAGTACTTTTTGCCACGTATGGCAACTGACATTTCAGAGTATGTTAAGAAATGTAGTGTTTGTATGCAGCATAAAGGAAATGTTAATGGCCCTAATCCAATCCAGGTGTACCCAACCACTAGCTAACCATGTTAACCAATTTTAAATGTTTCCTCCAAGGTAACAAACATCTGTGTGTTATGGTAGACCATTTCACCAGATATTGTGAGTTAGTTCCTATTGCAGATAAGACTGCAGAGACAGTAGCTAAAGCGTTTAAAGAACGCATTATCTGCAGGCATACCACCCCTAAGTCCTTTGTAACAGATAATGGAGGTGAATTCTGTAATGAGATTCTTGAAAATTTGTGTACCTTGTACAAGATCTCTTAATCCACCATTGTTCCTCATCATCCTGCCAGCAATGGGTTAGCTGAACGAACCAATAAGAAAGTACTTGATGTCTTGAGAGCCACTATTAACCCCAATAGTGAAACTTCGGATGATGTTATACCAGATGTTCAATGTGCCATAAATTCTGCTTACAATGCTTTCATAGGTGATACTCCACATTATGCATTGTATGGTGTAGACGAGCGTTTACCCTATGAGTTGTTATATTCCACTCCGAAACCCAATTACAACCCTGATGATTTCATAGCATCTCGTACCAGCATAGCTCAGAGTGTTTTTAGAAGAATAGGTGAAACACTTCATAAATCAACAGCAGAATTTACTAGAGTAACTAATAGCCGTGCTAAGCCGTCAAAAGTTAAAGTAGGTTTATTACAACCTAGGATTTCAAATGGCCTGTTATCCCAGGTGTAATGGGAGCAAATAAACACAGTAGAAAAAGTTTAGACTTATATTATCCTTCACCAATTATAACAGCAATATGTACACTATGTACAGTGATAAATATAGTGCACTCCACGGTAAGCAAGGCAGAAATAGAAGCCACAAGATAGCAGACCGTGCTTCAACCAGCTCTAGAGTGGGAATGACAAGGGCAGACAGGAGAGCGGTATCCACATAACCTCTGCGATTGTCAATCCCACCTTCTTATTGGCTAGAACCTGGTCACTAGTTGAACGATGGGGCCCCATCATCAACTCTTAGCAACCTGGTTCGCTGGTTGGGGGAGATAGCCTGTAAATGAGGGTGTGTCCATGCGCCGAATAAAGGTTACGTACTCTTTGCATGCCACAAGGTTCGAGAGTAATGCTGACAAATTTCAACAAAACATCCGCAATGCCTAAGCTCGATCAAAAGTTTTTCGGCCCTTATCGAGTTGTAGAACATATATATCACTGGCAATAAGTATAAGGTTAAAGAAATTAGCACTGGTAAGTACAAAGAATCGCATTTAGATCATATGAAGTTAGTATGCGATGTTGATGATATTGCTACCCAGACTAATGTGACAGATGCTGAAAATCCTCTTGACTCTGTACCCTCTACCTCAAATACTCAGTCAGATATTCAACTAGAATGTCGTTACTCCTTGCGTACTCGACAAGTAATGAGAAACCCACAAGTATCTTTTGTAGATACTCATTGAGATTGTCCTCAGTCAAGGCATGTGTTAGCCATTGCAGAGGAATTCGATCCTCCCAGAGATGATAACCATTCTGCATACGTAAACCTCACCCTCGCAGAATTGGGTTTAAATGTACATAGTCTATATAATTAGATGTCAGAGATGAAGGAAATTGTCAACTGTGTGTTTTGTTATTAACTGATCAGTTTTTCAGAAAAAAATTTTCTTTCGTGTTCCCTCCGTATTCTGAGAATTTGACAGTAATGATCCGAGTGCACCAGATTGCCTTTGCTGTTAATTTCACCTTGTATATATATTTATTCTTCCTCAGAATCCGTCGAGTGCATGAATACAAATCGATCGATCATTTCCATCCCATATTGTACAATGATTTGTTCTTGTAAGTCGTAATGCATTACAATGAAACTCATTACGTTAAAAGTGATTACGTTAACACCCATTACGTTAAAACTCATGGTGTTAACATCCACTATGATACCATCCATTAGTTCTAAGTTACATATGAATTTGTTATTGCATAGAATCAGCCCAGAACCACCTGCCTGTTCAGCCTATAGAATAGTAGTGTATGTCGAGACGACATACGTAACATGACCGAGCTGTCAGCATAGTTGCTGAATCCCCCCTACATGTGTTGTATAGATTAGCTGAGTATCAAAGTACCATCCATGCGTTTATATAGAAGATCCCTGTTAGGCTGAGTGACTGTATGACGTCACGGGATGCAGCATGAGCGAGTGGGTCGCTCTGCCTCGTCCTCACTCCACGCTTAGACATACTAAGGCAAGCAGGCAGGCTGGGCACCCCCTTCCTTACCACAGTCTGACAATACATATCGTTACCATCCAAGAAGTGTGTTTACCTTCAACCATCATATCTCCTTACGAACCCCCACGACAGCTTCAGCTAGGCGCCCATACTTATCTGGGGTCTGGAGTCGTGGAACCTACAAACTCTAATGCAGAGTTTGCAGGTTCGAGTCCTCTTGTGGACGTAGAGATAATATTTGTAAATAATTTCGCCTGTTTGGGAATCTCCCAAAAGCACAGTGTCATCAGCAAAAAGCAACTGTGACAACTCCCACTTTGTGTTAGATTCTTTATCTTTTAACCCCACACCTCTTGCCAACACCCGAGTATTCACTTCTCTTACAACCCCATCTATAAACATATTGAACAACCCTGTTGACATCACACATCCCATATATATATATATATATATATATATATATATATATATATATATATATATATATATATATATATATATATATATATATATATATATATATATATATATATATATATATATATATATATATATATATATATATATATATATATATATATATATATATATATATATATATATATATATATATATATATATATATATGAGATAGTTACAGAGATAGAGAGACAGAGAGAATGGAAAACTGACGCCACATAGGCCTCTGGTAGTCACCCCTTCCTGCACATCCCTGACTCTCTACTTCCTCCCCTTCCTCCCCCTTCCCTGGAACTCCCCTTATCATGTGCCGCGACCCCCCTTTGCTCTGTCGCCTGGCACTGTGCCATATCGTGGCGCCAGCAGCAGTGTGTGGCGCCACAGAGATCGATGGAGCAGTAGCATGGAACTCTTGCCTCTGGTCTGCTGCTGTTGCTGTCGTTGATGCTGCTGCTGCTGTTGCTGCTGCTGCTGTTGTTGTTGTTGCTACCGCTGTTCTTGCTGTTCCTACTGCTGTTGTTGCTGCTGCTCCTGTTGTTGCTTCCGTTTTGTTGTTGCTGCTGCTGTTGTTGCTGTTGTTGCTGCTACTGTTACTACTGTTCGTGGTAGTGTTGCTGCTACTGTAACTGCTGTTGTTGCTGCTGCTCCTGTTGTTGCTTCCGTTTTGTTGTTGCTGCTGCTGTTGTTGCTGTTGATACTGCTGTTTTTGCTGTTTCTGCTGTTGCTGGTGCTGTTGTTGTTGCAGCTTTTTTGTTGCGGCTGATGTTGCTGATCTTGTTGCTGTTGCTATTCAGCTACTGTTGTTGTTGCTGCTTCTACTGTAACTGTTACCAATGCTATTGGCAGTGGTGCCGTTGCTGTTGTTGCTACTACTCTTACTACTGTTCATAGTAGTGTTGCTGCTACTGTTACTACTGTTCATGGTAGTGTTGCTGCTACTTTTACTACTGTTCATGGTAGTGTTGTTCCTACTGTTACTACTGTTCATGGTAGTGTTGCTGCTACTGTTACTACTGCTCATGGTAGTGTTGCTGCTATTGTTACTACTGTTCATGGTAGTTTACTGATACTGTTACTGCTGCTGTTGTTGCTGCTACTGTTACTACTGTTCGTGGTAGTGTTGCTGCTACTGTAACTGCTGTTGTTGCTGCTGCTCCTGTTGTTGCTTCCGTTTTGTTGTTGCTGCTGCTGTTGTTGCTGTTGATACTGCTGTTTTTGCTGTTTCTGCTGTTGCTGGTGCTGTTGTTGTTGCAGCTTTTTTGTTGTGGCTGATGTTGCTGATCTTGTTGCTGTTGTTATTCAGCTACTGTTGTTGTTGCTGCTTCTACTGTTACTGTTACTAATGCTATTGGCAGTGGTGCCGTTGCTGTTGTTGCTACTACTCTTACTACTGTTCATAGTAGTGTTGCTGCTACTGTTACTACTGTTCGTGGTAGTGTTGCTGCTACTGTTACTACTGTTCATGGTAGTGTTGTTGCTACTGTTGCTACTGTTCATGGTAGTGTTGCTGCTACTGTTACTACTGCTCATGGTAGTGTTGCTGCTATTGTTACTACTGTTCATGGTAGTTTACTGATACTGTTACTGCTGCTGTTGTTGCTGCTACTGTTACTACTGTTCGTAGTAGTGTTGCTGCTACTGTAACTGCTGTTCATGGTAGTGTTACTGCTACTGTTACTACTGTTCATGGTAGTTTGCTGCTATTGTTACTGCTGCTGTTGTTGCTGCTACTGTTACTACTGTTCATGGTAGTGTTGCTGCTACTGTTACTACTGTTCATGGTAGCGTTACTGCTACTGTTACTACTGTTCATGGTAGTGTTGCGGCTACTGTTACTACTGTTCATGGAAGTTTGCTGCTACTGTTACTGCTGCAGTTGTTGCTGCTACTGATACTACTGTTCATGGTAGTGTTGCTGCTACTGTTACTACTGTTCATGGTAGTGTTGCTGCTACTGTTACTACTGTTCATGGTAGCGTTACTGCTACTGTTACTACTGTTCGTGGTAGTGTTGCGGCTACTGTTGCTACTGTTCATAGTAGTATGCTGCTACTGTTACTGCTGCTGTTGTTGCTGCTACTGCTACTACTGTTCATGGTAGTGTTGCTACTACTGTTACTACTGTTCATGGTAGTGTTACTGCTACTGTTACTACTGTTCATGGTAGTGTTGCTGCTACTGTAACTACTGTTCATGGTAGTGTTACTACTACTGATACTACTGTTCATGGTTGTGTTACTGCTACTGTTACTACTGTTCATGGTAGTTTTCTGCTACTGTTACTGCTGCTGTTGTTGCTGCTACTGTTTCTACTGTTCATGGTAGTGTTGCTGCTACTGTTTCTACTGTTCATGGTAGTGTTGCTGCTACTGTTACTACTGTTCATGGTAGTGTTGCTGCTACTGTTACTACTGTTCATAGTAGTGTTGTTGCTACTGTTACTACTGTTCATGGTAGTGTTGCTGCAACTGTTACTACTGCTCATGGTAGTGTTGCTGCTATTGTTACTACTGTTCATGGTAGTTTACTGATACTGTTACTGCTGCTGTTGTTCCTGCTACTGTTACTACTGTTCGTGGTAGTGTTGCAGCTACTGTAACTGCTGTTCATGGTAGTGTTACTGCTACTGTTACTACTGTTCATGGTAGTTTGCTGCTACTGTTACTGCAGCTGTTGTTGCTGCTACTGTTACTACTGTTCATGGTAGTGTTGCTGCTACTGTTACTACTGTTCATGGTAGTGTTCCTGCTACTGTAACTACTGTTCATGGTAGTGTTACTGCTACTGTTACTACTGTTCATGGTAGTGTTACTGCTTATGTTACTACTGTTCATGGTAGTGTTACTGCAACTGTTACTACTGTTCATGGTAGTTTGCTGCTACTGTTACTGCAGCTGTTGTTGCTGCTACTGTTACTACTGTTCATGGTAGCCTTGCTGCTACTGTTACTACTGTTCATGGTAGTGTTGCTGCTACTGTAACTACTGTTCATGGTAGTATTGCTGTTACTGTTACTACTGTTCATGGTAGTGTTACTGCTACTGTTACTACTGTTCATGGTAGTGTTACTGCTACTATTTATTCTGTTCATGGTAGTGTTGATGCTACTGTTACTACTGTTCATGGTAGAGTTACTGCAACTGTTCCTACTATTCATAGTAGTGTTACTGCTATTGTTACTACTGTTCATGGTAGTGTTACTGCTACTGTTACTACTGTTCATGGTAGTGTTACTGCTACTGTTACTACTGTTCATGGTAGTGTTACTGCTACTGTTACTACTGTTCATGGTAGTGTTACTGCTACTGTTACTACTGTTCATGGTAGTTTGCTGCTACTGTTACTGCAGCTGTTGTTGCTGCTACTGTTACTACTGTTCATGGTAGTGTTGCTGCTACTGTTACTACTGTTCATGGTAGTGTTGCTGCTACTGTAACTACTGTTCATGGTAGTGTACTGCTACTGTTACTACTGTTCATGGTAGTGTTACTGCTTATGTTACTACTGTTCATGGTAGTGTTACTGCAACTGTTACTACTGTTCATGGTAGTTTGCTGCTACTGTTACTGCAGCTGTTGTTGCTGCTACTGTTACTACTGTTCATGGTAGTGTAGTGTTGCTGCTACTGTAACTACTGTTCATGGTAGTGTTGCTGTTACTGCTACTACTGTTCATGGTAGTGTTACTGCTACTGTTACTACTGTTCATGGTAGTGTTACTGCTACTATTACTTCTGTTCATGGTAGTGTTGACGCTACTGTTACTACTGTTCATGGTAGAGTTACTGCTACTGTTACTACTATTCATGGAAGTGTTAGTGTTACTGTTCTACTGCTACTGTTACTACTGTTCATGGTAGTGTTACTGCTACTGTTACTACTGTTCATGTTAGTGTTACTGCTACTGTTACTACTGTTCATGGTATTGTTACTGCTACTGTTACTACTGTTCATTGTAGTGTTACTGCTACTGTTACTACTGTTCATGGGAGTGTTGCTGCTGCTGTTACTACTGTTCATGGTAGTGTTACTGCTACTGTTACTACTGTTCATGGTAGTGTTGCTGCTACTGTTACTACTGTTCATGGTAGTGTTACTGCTACTGTTACTATTGTTCATGGTAGTGTTGCTGTTACTGTTACTACTGTTCATGGTAGTGTTGCTGCTACTGTTACTACTGTTCATGGTAGTGTTACTGCTACTGTTACTACTGTTCACGGTAGTGTTACTGCTACTGTTACTACTGTTCATGGTAGTGTTGCTGCTACTGTTACTACTGTTCATGGTAGTGTTGCTGCTACTGTTACTACTGTTCATGGTAGTGTTGCTGCTACTGTTACTACTGTTCATGGTAGTTTGCTGCTACTGTTACTGCTGCTGTTGTTGCGGCTACTGTTACTACTGTTCATGGTAGTGTTACTGCTACTGTTACTACTGTTCATGGTAGTGTTACTGCTCCTGTTACTACTGTTCATGGTAGTGTTGTTGCTACTGTTACTACTGTTCATGTTAGTGTTGCTGCTACTGATACTACTGTTCATGGTAGTGTTACTGCTACTATTACTACTGTTCATGGTAGTGTTACTGCTACTGTTACTACTGTTCATGGTAGTGTTGTTGCTACTGTTACTACTGTTCATGGTAGTGTTGCTGCTACTGTTACTACTGTTCATGTTAGTGTTGCTGCTACTGTTACTACTGTTCATGGTAGTGTTACTCCTACCGTTACTACTGTTCATGGTAGTGTTGCTACTACTGTTACTACTGTTCATGGTAGTGTTACTGCTACTGTTACTACTGTTCATGGTAGTGTTACTGCTACTGTTACTACTGTTCATGGTAGTGTTACTGCTACTGTTACTACTGTTCATTGTAGTGTTGCTGCTACTGTTACTACTGTTCATGGTAGTGTTGTTGCTACTGTTACTACTGTTCATGGTAGTGTTGCTGCTACTATTACTTCTGTTAATGTTAGTGTTACTTCTACTGTTACTACTGTTCGTGGTAGTGTTACTGCTACTGTTACTACTATTCATGGTAGTGTTGCTGCTACTGTTACTGCTGCTGTTGTTACTGCTACTGTTACTACTGTTCATGGTAGTGTTGCTGCTACTGTTACTACTGTTCATGGTAGTGTTGCTGCTACTGTTACTACTGTTCATGGTAGTGTTGCTGCTACTGTTACTACTGTTCATGGTAGTGTTGTTGCTACTGTTACTACTGTTCATGGTAGTGTTGCTGCTACTGTTACTACTGCTCATGGAAGTGTTGCTGCTATTGTTACTACTGTTCATGGTAGTTTACTGATACTGTTACTGCTGCTGTAGTGTTGTTGCTACTGTTACTACTGTTGCGTGTTAACACTGTTCATGTTAGCAGCTACTGTAACTGCTGTTCATGGTAGTGTTACTGCTACTGTTGCTACTACTGTTGCATGCTACTGTTACTGTTCTGCTACTGTTACTGCTATTCATGTTGTTGCTGCTACTGTTACTACTGTTCATGGTAGTGTTGCTGCTACTGTTACTACTGTTCATGGTAGTGTTGCTGCTACTGTACTACTGTTCATGGTAGTGTTACTCCTACTGTTACTACTGTTCATGGTAGTGTTACTGCTAATGTTACTACTGTTCATGGTAGTGCTACTGCAACTGTTACTACTGTTCATGGTAGTTTGCTGCTACTGTTACTGCAGCTGTAATGTTGCTGCTACTGTTACTACTGTTCATGGAAGCCTTGCTGCTACTGTTACTACTGTTCATGGTAGTGTTGCTGCTACTGTAACTACTGTTCATAGTAGTATTGCTGCTACTGTTACTACTGTTCATGGTAGTGTTACTGCTACTGTTACTACTGTTCATGTTAGTGTTACTGCTACTATTACTTCTGTTCATGGTAGTGTTGATGCTACTGTTACTACTATTCATGGTAGAGTTACTGCTACTGTTACTACTATTCATGGTAGTGTTACTCCTATTGTTACTACTGTTCATGGTAGTGTTACTGCTACTGTTACTACTGTTCATGGTAGTGTTACTGCTACTGTTACTACTGTTCATGGTAGTGTTACTGCTACTGTTACTACTGTTCATGGTAGTGTGCACTGCTACTGTTACTACTGTTCATGGTAGTTTGCTGCTACTGTTACTACTGTTCATGGTAGTGTTG